>NW_027506905.1:592500-745000 GCF_052324685.1 Brachyhypopomus gauderio
TTTAAGCCCCACCTCAGAGTGAAGGGCGGATACCCTTCTTTTATGCACTTTAAATTGAGTATTGGCTTCTTTTTGTAAAGAGCATCAAGACAGACAAAAAAAACCAGCTTAGGATGCTGGTTAGAGAACCGCTGTTGCTCTGCCCAAGAAATCCCAGAGCACCCATTAAATCTTAATGATGGCCTTCTTCATTAACCTCATCCACCCACTGTTTTACAACATACAAAAGACAGGCTCTCTGGATTATTAGACTACTTAGACCATAATACTGTACCTTGTAAAATTGTGTTTAAAAGACAAAATCTGCATGAATCTTGCGTTTGAATAACGCTGCGTGCTGTACCTGAGACACCTTCCTCACGACGTCCCCCGCCATGTTCAGGCCCTGCACGAAGGCGCGAGCGGCGATGAACACGCGCACCAGCCTGTTCTTCAGCTCGCGCGGGGCGTCGCCGAACGGACGCAGCGTCTCCGTCTGCTTGGACGCGCATTCCAGGAAGTCGTCGGAGACCAGAGACGCGGCGGCCGGTTCGGAGGCCTTGAGCAGACGCTCCAGCAGGCGCGTCCAGAACTCGTCGAGCACCTCGTCCAGGTTCAGCGCCGCCCCGCGGTAGTAGCGCCGCAGGTCGGCGTAGAGGTCGCGGAAGACGCCCGCGTTTGGCCCGTACAAGGAGCCCAGGGCTTTGATGAACGCTTCTTCCAGCCAACGCTCAGATCCGTTCAGGAGCTCCAGAAAGTACGCTGTCAACAAGGATGAAGGAGTTAAAGCCTACACGCCTACAGTGTCTGTTCAAACGGAACCACAGAGGAACACCAGGTCCAGGGTCAATTTAATTTAGGTGGCTCTAAAATTCTATTCAATCAAAACCACCAGCCGTTCATTTAATTTGCTGCACATTCCTGTGGAAAGTTTCAACATAAATTAAGTTAACGGCTGAACGGGCTGAATGGGCTGAATGCAGCTAATCTCGTCCCTAGAGGTATCAGACCATTTTAGGGATCCATTCAGTGACCTTTGAAAAAGGATCCATCCCCCACGTCACGTGTGTGTCATCTCCACAAGAGCACCGTAGGAATGTTCTGACTGCCACTACTTTTATGAATATTTCAAAGCGCGAGCTCTGACTGGCTCGGGATGGCAGTGTAGTTTTGAAAATGGCGTGATAAACATGCGCGTGTCTTGGGAGCGCATGAAAAGTGTTCTAGCTTTGTCCTGCAGCTCAGACGCCGTCCCTGGAGGAGACGCCAGCGCGCACTTCTGCAGCAAGCGCTGAATCACAGCGGCTGAGCTCCCTTTGAAAAGATAAAAGCCAGAACTTGCTTTCTGCCTCAGCAAGCCTGGTCTCCAGGAGCAGAGGAATCTGCCGTTTTGCTTTGGGACAGACATGTAAAGGCATCAGTCAGCAGCTGACGTCAATGGCTATTTGGGCCGAAACAGATTGAAAAAATGAAAATAAATGATATCCCGGGAACGATATCCTTATGTCCTTGGTCATCGGCAGGCCTGGGTGCGTTGGAGCGCAATGTTAGATTGGAGCGGTCTGTGAATGCTTAACAAAGCCATGTCTCACCAGAACACTGCCTCAGCAAATGTAGAACGCCCCCCACCGTGTGTCTTATTATTCAGAAAATGACTTTACGCAATGTGGAAGATACTTAGCGCAAAGGCTCCTGCTAGTTTTCTTATGGTTACTGCTGGATGCAGTCTGTCATGGTTTATTGTGTTTTAATGAGAGACCGGTGTTGAAGGGGATGAAACCCCTTTGTGAGGCACCTCGTCCCACTGGGTGGTTTGGCAGAGAGAAACACCAGCACCTTCTCCCTTTAATCGTTCCTCTGTCACAAACCAGGAGAGAGAGAGCATCCCACCAGCCCTCCTACTTTCCATTAAGCCAGGTGTTCAAGATCTAGACAAGACAAGACATCTAGACTAGACAAGATCTTGTTGGACTGAGCTGGTCTGCCTCTATGCCCCCTGAGGCTGCATGGCCTCTCTGCTGCCCCCTGCTGTGTGACCCAGAGTGTGCGCGTGTACACTACTCACTGTCGAAGCTTCTGTACTGGGCGTTGAGGGAGGCCTGAATGGAGCGACCCGCCTCGCGCACCAGACCCTCAAACTCTCGGCGGCTCAGGTTGGACAGCGTCTCCTCCATGGCGCTGGTGCAGCAGGTGTACCCCTGCGGACACACACGCAGGTGCTCACCTGCCCGACGAGTGACAGGACGCACAAGTTACTCACCACTGTAGCTCTTTACAATTTACCTCGGCATATGCTACTGTGCATGTTCGGTAAAATAATAAAAGGCATCATAACACTTTATTAATCCTAAATGGAAATTAAGGTGTTCTAACAGAGTCCATGCAACACAAACATGGAGAAAATTAAATGTGCCATATTTTGTCAATTGTGATTTTTACACCCCAATCGAAATTTGTCCTCCGCTTTTAACCCATCTGTGCAGTCAGAACACACACACACACACACACACACACACTAGTGATTACTAGGGGGCTGTGGATCACACGTGCCCAGAGCGGTGGGCAGCCCTAGCCCGGCGCCCGGGGAGCAGTTGGGGTTAGGTGCCTTGATCAAGGGCACCTCAGTCATGGCCTTAGGTCTGGGAATCGAACCCACGACCCTCCGGTCACAAGACCAGTTCCCTACCACCAGGCCATGACTGACCACAAGGTTCAGGTGGGAATACACAAACTGCAGCTACAGTTATTGTTCCAGCAGCTGCTACAGTTAGTGTTGAACAGTTAAAACATTTTAACAGAAGCAGGGCTTCCAATAAACTACAAAATAGTACATAGGAGCACGACCAGTGTAGAATGAAACAATAGAACGTGCAGAATACTTAGGACACTTAAAGTACTGCGGTTATATAATAACTTCAGCTTATAATAATATCAGCGATCACCATAATGTGGTTAGTTGCAGAAAATCTGTGAGGTCCGCCCACGGCCACGCGTCCTCACTGGGTGTGAGGAATGACTAGGTCCTTCTATTCTGGTTCATGCAGTGCAGTGATAGCCAATTGCGAGCTTCTGTTAGGTCACAGAGGGTATACAGTCAGTTCAGGTGTCCTGTAGTGGTGTCATACTGTGGTTCAAATGTCCTGCATTATAGCAGCACTGAATTAGCCTTCAACAAACCAGCAACGAAGTGATAAATACTTCACTTAAAGAGAATAACAGGTCCCAGTCATTACTGTAGATCAACACTGTTATACAACTGGTCCCATGGAGAACACCCTCCAGAATATTACACTAACAACACTAACATTGTTATGTATGTTCAGGCATGATTTGTAATAGCCCTACCTTCTTTGAAATAGAAGGTTTGGAATCATACATTATTCAATATATTCAAATTAAAACCCATCATTATGCAAGTTTAAGTAGGATTTCCCTATATTGAATAATGTATGATTTGGAGATTTCAAACACTGGTTTGTTTAACAACGGTCGCCTTTGGCTGGTTCATTAGGGATCTGGACCCATACGATTGTAAAGCTGCTTTGTGACAACATGTGTTGTAAATGCGCTATATAAATAAATTTGACTTTGACTTTAAGGATACTTACTATAATATCAGTATATCCCATTGGAAGATTTTGACTCTTTTAAAAATTCTATTCAAAGATGTCCTCAACTCACACCACCAAGCACCTGCAAGATAAGGTTGCTTTCTGCTCCACGCTGACCTTGGTAGAGAGACATCTAATTGTACACAGAGACCCACAACAGTTCACAAAGGGGTTTCCAGCTCATTAAAATGTTCTTAACCAATATTGACTACTCCCCATGTCCATTCCTCGGCCTGCTATAGAAATATTCTGGTCTGTCTTAAGATTGCACAGTGGCCTTGCAGCCTCCTGAAGCTTTCGTTATGTACCCAGAGGACTACACAGGCCCCAATTCAGGCCCTTACACAGGCCCCAATTCAGGCCCTTACACAGGTCCTTAAACGGGCCCCTACACAGGCCTCTTGGACTTACTTTGCGTTCACTACTAACACTTTCTACCTGCAGAAATGTTTATTATCTTAATACAGTGACCAGCTACATGTGTCATGTAATATATCATGGGGGGTGGGGGAGGGGGGGGGGGGGGGGGGGGGTTGTGGGTTGCGGTACATTCATAACCCTCCTGACCTCAACACAAGATGTTTTCCCAGCTTGGGAATCTGAGCTGTCAGATCAATCATAAATATGCACATATGTATATTCATGCATATGCATAAACATGATTTACATACTGCTGCTCAAGGCTGGCCACATAAAATCTCAGCAGAGGAGCTAGCACGTACAGGGATCTGTCACTACAGGTATACTACAGTTACACTACAGGTACACTACAGGTACACTACCACTACAGGTACACTACCACTACAGGTACTCTACAGGTACACTACCACTACAGTTACACTACAGGTACACTACCACTACAGGTACACTACAGGTCTTCTCTTTGTCTCTCCCTCTCTGCAACGCCCACGCACACACACACACACACACGCACCGAGATACACACATTCTGCAGCAGGTTAGGGAGGTCTTGCGGGAGACTCTCTGGAGATGCTTGACATTTGGCGCACGGGTTCCCCCGCCTAAAGCTCGACCTGTGGCAGGGCCAGCGGGGGGTTGACACTAGACCAACGCGCCGTGCATCTTTCATAGCCTCGGACAACATAGCGAAAATCCCCGCGTGTGCTGAGGTTTATTTATACAGTGAGGTAACACGAAGGGAGGGGAGAGAAACGCTTTACAACCAACCCAGGAGCTGAGCAGCTGGCCTGAATACTTCCCCTGCTAAGTGCTCAGAGATGCATTTAGAGGAACACTGCTTGGCTCCTTACACCCAAAGTGAATCCACTTAATTGCCGACGACCGTTTCATCCTGGAAAAAAACGGGACTCCCTAAAATTTTAATGCGGGACATTTGAACTGCCCCCAACTCACTACAGCACTCAGTACAGGAGAACCGAAAAACACATCAGGTCAAACGCGCCTATAGAATATCCGCGTGGCAGCTGCAAGCGTCGTAGCACGAGGCCTTTGGCCCCGCCCCCCTCAGTCCCGGGGGTGACGCGAACGCGCTGGTGTGGCGCGCGTGAATCGCGAACACATTAGCGCGAGCACAGGCAGCCGTAAACCAATAAAGCGAGCCTATAAGCTCATATCCAACCGCCCGCTCCGGTAGCTAAACAGGCTACAATCTCATTATAACATCTCGTCCCACTCGGCGGAGCTTCCTCGTTTCAGTTCGCAGGCAACGCGGCGGTGTGGCCTGAATATCAACACCGGGGGACGGGAGGAGCTGGCGGCCCGCTCCCTCCGCCTCTCTCGCACACGCACGGACACTCAACATGGACTGGAGCTTTGCACTAAAACTGAGAGACAGGCAGAGAGTAAGATAGAAATAGAGTGAAAGAAGAAAAAGACAGCAAAACAAATCATCAAGTTTCTGTCTTGCGTGGAATGTATGAGGTGTGGCAATAATATGTGGGGTGAGAATATAAATCAGTCTGCTGTGGTCCATCTCATGTCAGACTGTCAGTCTTACCCCATTTATCAGGTCCCATGTGAGCACGTGTGAATGATGCAACTGCCAGGCCAGGCAGACTCACCAGATCACAGACTGATTAATAGGAAAAAATCACCTGTCTTCCACAAGGAAAAAGCCTTTAAGAGAGACTATTTGTCACGAGTACAGACAGCCAAAGAGACGGAGCCGCTGACCTGCGTTCAGGAGGCAGCCGAGGCCCAGCGGGTATGACCACGACAGGGGAACAGAGACATCAAGCGGAGTGGCCGGTGTGGAGGGGCAGTGAGAGTGGAGAGTGCTCTACCCACTACAGCTCCTTCCTCCGAGAGTGCTCTACTCACTCCTCTCTGAGAGTGCTCTCCTCACTACAGCTCCTTCCTCTGAGAGTGCTCTCCTCACTCCTCTCCGAGAGTGCTCTACTCACTATAGCTCCTTCCTCTGGCTGTCTGAAGATGGAGCACCTACAGACAGGAATCCAGGAACTAATGATCACAGGAATGAAGGAACGGCCACCTGAAATGAAACCGATTCTCCCCTCAAACGTATTATCCTGATGTATTGCTTACGACTGAGGGTGTGGTGGGTTTTATTGCTTAAATTATAAAGAAAAAA
Source organism: Brachyhypopomus gauderio (assembly GCF_052324685.1). NCBI lineage: Eukaryota > Metazoa > Chordata > Actinopteri > Gymnotiformes > Hypopomidae > Brachyhypopomus > Brachyhypopomus gauderio. Next base: position 598,663 of record NW_027506905.1, read on the forward strand.
GGCAAGGATGGTATGAACATTTTCCTCGCCTGGCTTCTGATACACCCATAAAAATGTCCAAATATCCTGTTATAAGATGAGCTTGTAGCAATTAAGGTTATACAAAGTAGAAAAATAGTGGAGCTCCTTCAAAGAGTGCATACATTCCTCGGTAGTGTTGATAAGATGTGTTTAAAGACAACTATCTGGCATGACTTCTGACAACATATCTGGGCACATTTCAGACAAAAACATGCAAACGGCAACAGGAAGTTCTCGCTAGGGATGCTCTTCAAAGTTCTCCTTCAAAGCCTCTGACATTCCAGTGTGAATCCTCCTTCATTTTCCTCTTTTCAAACCTTCCCTCTTCTCCCGGGAGAGGATTTGGGCGAGTTCTGCCGAGGTGAGGGAGTGGGGAGTTGCCCCGGGCTTCGTTTTTGGTCGCCGCTCGAGCGAGCAGGTGTACAACACTCTGAAGGTGAGCCCAGCTGGAGTCATAAATCCCTGAGCTAACCACGAGAAACGGTCATCTCCTCTGTCTCCTGGTCCCCTTGCTCCTCTGAGATACAGATCGTGTTGACTTTATCCTTGCCTTTACCTCAGTGTATTGTCTAAAAATAGCAATGGAGTTTCTTTGGAGTTTGGTTAAGAAAGAGGTCTGTGGCATTCCCTGGAAGTTGTATAGCTTCATTCAGTTCACTTCATTATCATTTCATTACTCATTTAAGAGTCAGTTCAACAAAAGAGTGAATGTAGAAAAAATAGCTACAAATGAACTGTGTGAGCTGGAGACTCTCAGGATGTCCCATTGATTAATGTGGCCTGCTGCCACCTCTGAAGCTCCTCCCTAAAAGACTCCTTGCTTCTCAGAATAGGGTCACTGTGCCATTATGTGAAAAGACTGGTCTCAATTAAGAGTATGAAGTCCAAGGTAATGAATTCATTCAGTATCACTATAATCCCCATCTGACTGCCATCAACCCACAGCATGTGGGGAGCTCTCACCCAGGATAACATGGGAAACAAGGTTAGTGCAGGAAAGACATAGAGAGACTTGGAATGACGGAATTAGAAAGGGGAAAAAGAGGGACAGCAGACATTGCTATCCTTTCTTTCTGTCTTACTTTTATTACTTAAGTCCCAGTAAGGAGCAAAATTAATATTTATAACTGTTCACCTTCATAGCAATTACCAGATGGAAGAAAGGAAAGTTACCAGAGGAATTATTTCTCTAACCTATTAACCAATAGCACACGACTAATGGACTGAGTCCCCCTCCTTTCTCATAGTGACTTTTCTTTCAACTAATCTGTTACCTCAGCAACATTCTTTCTCTATCACTCTGTCTTTCTGTCTATGTATGTGTGTGCATCTCTCTCTCTCTCTCTCTCTCTCTCTCTCTCTCTCTCTCTCTCTCTCTCTCTCTCTCTCTCTCTCTCTCTCTCCCCTCCCCCATGCCCACATCAGCACCACGCACCACTGTTTCAGCCTCCAGGACCTGATGTATCCGATGTTTTGCTATCTCATGCTCTAAACCCTGACCTCTGACCCAACATTTCTCTGATGTCTTCGTAAAGGCAATTGGTAGCTGTTTGCTTCGTATGCCTCATAGATGACATCAGAGTGAGACGGCGTACCCTATAAATCATCGCCAAAGGACCTTCTAAATGATTTCTGGGGCTGTTCTCTAAAGCTAGCCCCTTGCATCTTGAAATTATCGAGTTAGCCTCGTGATTTTACGTATATACCACACACACTATGTCATAAATGTGATTGCGTGCTTGTGTTTTGCTCTGCGAGTGTGCACGCACTTGTGTGTGTGCCTGAGGTTTGGCTTAAGTTAAAATAGCCCAGGCTTGTGTGCTATTTAGCATGCACATGACCTGCTACCATATGCATTTATTCAGCTTTATAGCCATGGGGAAATAGAGAGGGAGCCAGGGAATGGGAAATATCAAGGTTCTAACAGGGATAACTAATGACTAACTCTGATCCTGTAATGAAGGCAGTAACACTCGCTCTGTGCACCAGAGTTTTTTGTTTCCAAAGAGAATGACCCTAATCCTGTGCCTGCCTTTACACACATGGATGTATAAGAGGAACAATGTAAAATAAATGAAGTTGTTTCTTATGACAATTAGGTTGACTTTTATGTCAATATACATGACAGACACTGGAACCATATCAGAACGAGGTTCATGCTAGCCTTCACCTTCCTGGCTTGCCCATGTTGTGGAATTTGAGGAGGTTCAGTTAGCAAGTGAGTGGAATGAAAATTACAGACGGAAGAAAATGTATATAAAAATAATAATGAAAATTGTTTTTAAAATGACAAATGAACCTAAAAGGTCATTATTAACCACCTGCTTACAGTAATATACCGCTTAATATGTACTAGTCAGGAGCTTATTGTTGAAGTTTGTAAACAATATGACGATCATAAACTCTATTCTTTCTTTAATTGGGCACAGTCCCACTGCAGCAGCAGGCAAATTAAAGTAATTTAACAAGATAATTTTTTATTTAAACATTTATGGCCGCATTCTCTTAGTCACACACTGCCTACCACATTTTTGATCATTTTTACATAAGAATGCTAATTTTTTTTAACAAGTCCAATTATGACAAAATAAAGGGAGATGCTGTCGGGCTAAATATCAGAATAAAGACAGCTGCTTTGGCCTTGATATTCTGACAGAAATAGTTAAAAGGTACCAAAGAAAAGTAGCTGACATTCCCCATTACAGAATTGTTGAAGTAATTCGAATGTCTGATCTTGTTGCCTTAGTAGTAAGAAGTGCTTGGACCCCAATAATTGCTGTGTTTATGTTTAGATCTGGTCCTGCGTCCAAACTGTCAAATGAATGAGTTCAAATATCAATGTTTTGCATCGTTGCTAATGGCAAACTATGCCCAGGAAAGCAAACCAGCACTTTGATTTGAATGTTTCTAGGTTTCCACAGGACTAAAAATATACCACTAGTTAGACTCAGCACTGTGTGTGTGTTTGTATGTGTGTGTGTGTGTGTGTGTGTGTGTGTGTGTGTGTGTGTGGGTGGGTGTGGGGAGGGGGGGTCTGTGTGAGAGCATGTGTGGTTTAGCTGCAGAAAACACACCAGACCACAAGGGCTCCTGAATAGTTACTTTGAAGCTTCTTTGAGACCCAGAGTCATATTTTTAGCTGGCACTTTAGCTACCAATGCCTGTTAAATATTCTGCCTTAGTGGTACATACAGATGTTGCTATGGAAGAAGCTGAGGGGTGTGTGTGTTGGGGGTGTGTGTGTTTGTTGGGTGTGTGTGTGTTGGGGGTGTGGGTGTGTTGGGGGTGTGTGTGTGTTGGGGTGTGTGTGTTGAGTGTGTGTGTGTTGGGGGTGTGTGTGTTGGGGGCGTCCATGGCCCCGAGAAGCCCACTGATAATGAGAGAGAGCCGAATCTTGGCAACTGCGAGGTGAAACCTCAAGCCTCACAATCACAGGACCCAGAGATCCAAACGGAGAGGTGCAGAGAGACGGGATACGCTCACTCTGGTTTAAAACTGCAGAGAAGGGCGACTGCCTGTCAGTGCCTCTGTGATGCACTGACCACTTCATCAATCACATCAGAGGTGTTAATGGTCAGGTGAATACCTGTCATCTTCTGCTCATGTTTGTTCTAAAAGAACCCAGAGAGTGTGAAGGACATTGGAGAGACTGTGACGCCAGCCGCACATTCAGCAAACACAGTGGTAGAAAAATGCAGTAATGCTGCAGTGAAATCCATATAATGATCACAGCACTGATCCTCTTAAGCCAAAATAAACAGAGACCCAAATCAAATACAGCTCCCTTCTGATTGGTACTTTTGCCATGCGTGATTGTTAATGAATAAAGGAAAGCTTTGAGAAACATCTAACCTGCCACACAAACCTTTCAGAAGACAAACACTCCTCATATTATACGCATGCATTCTTCAGTAACACAGCGCACACACACACACACAATTTATTAAACCCTGTTCAAATTGCTATGCTCGGTGCTCCTTAAATCTGGATTACAAGACCTTGGATTAAGCTCGGGGTATTTGTGGCTGTAAGACTCGCTAATCTCTCAGCTGTCATGCATTGTGTTAGCCTGGCTCCAACGGTCCACGGCAGTGGACCTGGACGTACGGTGTCCTGACCAGTGGATGTACAGTGGTGGGGTTTTAGAAAAGGGACTTCATCCTAAATCTGGACAACAGTGATAATTAATCCATATTTTAGCAGAAAATCTGTGGTGTCCTCGTTACCAAGCAAATCAGACTACTACAGAGCAATACATCTGAAAGGTTGAAACATGACATTTCAAATAATTCACAAGTTGTTAAATGCGTGTCAGATTTGTACCCCGTGGCTTCATATACTCTATTCCTGTGAAGATGAAAGGTGTGAGGTTGGGTTTTCACGAAAGTGCACAGCAAGAGTTAGAGGAGCTCTGCTCTGACGTGGGTGTTGTGAATGATAGTAGCTATGTGTGTATGTGATGCGTGTGTCTGATCGGCTAGCACCTAAAATAAGAAAGCAAAGCCCGTCACTGCATGTCAACCGTCGGATGTCAGAGGTTCTCCAGAGCGACACCGTGGGCCACCTGTAATCAGTCCATTGCAGCTCATACTCTAAGTCAGCCCAACACAGAATCTTACTCTCCGTAAATGACAACTCCTTCCAGATCTCCCCCGAGCCTCCACGAGGGTCCAATCTGTCAGATTTCAAGGCAGTTCTGCTCAGCACGATTAAGACTTCACACTTAAAGTAACAACCCTCAGTGACCTTCTTTGACCTCCTGTACGGGACTGCAGGACTAGAAGCAGACAGATTAGCTAACGACCCACTCATTATCCCATCCAGAAGGAACGAAAACATACCTACTGTTTCTCCAGAAGCTGTGACCGTTCAGCCAATAACTGAACTGGAAGCTCACACCTCTGATCCTAACAAGCAGTTATGACAGATCTCGTGTATGCTCAGGAAAGTATTTGAAAGTCAAGACAGAAAGGATGTTCGTGACCGCAATGTACTTCAGTAACACAAAGGATATGACAAAAACTAGAATTTCCATATTCTAATCTACCCTAAAGGGGAAATAGTAGTTTAGCAAAGTGAGCTCCCTGTACTCAAGGTTTGACTCTGAGAAGAGTAGAGAACTTAATGACTGAAAAGTATGTAAGTTTGTGAATCACTTAATAGATCATTTAACAGCTACTTATTGGCTTTAATCACCCACACTTAATCACTAAACACTATGTGTTGGACCTGAACTACCACCTAAGAAGGGTTAGCATTACTTTGCCCCCTGTCAATCACTGTGACACTAGCCGATCGTGGCTGGTGTTTGCTGATGAGGGCAGTCTATCGCAGTACAGGCCGCGGTTTGTAAAGACGTTTGGTGTAATGCGTCTTGGAGGAAGCACGTGCTTCACCACACCGTACAGGGTCAGTCAGTGTCTCTTGATGGGGGAGGATAGCATAAATGCCTAACTTGGAAGACAATGGATTGAATATAGTAAAATGTAAAAAACAGAAATATAGAATAAAATGATAGACCTTACAAATGTAATTCGGAGGCATACGGGTTTGACCAAAAGCCAAATTCCCACCATAATCTCTGTGGATCTGTGTCGGGGCTGAGGACACACTATACACGTTCACTACACACATTCTGCTAGTCCTTTCCCCACCGATTCGAGAGCGTGGCGCAGGTTAATGAGGGGTTGCTTAGGTGCAGATAATCCACTCATTCCTGAGCCCCTTTAGTGACTAAGAGAGCGGGAGAAAGATGATCTCCCACCGAGAGCTCCGCTCGCCTGATCTCAGTATGACGGCTCATCAGTTCAGAGCGAACCACATGCAGCCACACCACGGGTTCCGACCGGCACCGGCGTCACGTCTCAGTCCCGGACGACATCCGTGCACAAAGCTCTATTGTACACACAACTCATTTGTGCAGAGAGCTCAGCTGTACTCTCCTTCTGCCTCAGCCCCGACCTTAACAAGCGCACAAAGGGTCTGATACGTCAGTGTTGGGTGAGGTGTGTGGAAACGGTACACAGAGGAGCAAGATCCACGCTGCTGAGTTCAAGACTGCACGTTTGCATGAACGTGAATTTGCAGTGGAATATCGTGAACAACCAAGGTCAGGTGCAACAGGGTTTATGCTTTTCCAGGCAGCAATATGTATGACTTCATGTTGGGTATCTGTACGGTAGATTTATCCATTGTTGAGTTGAAAATTTCTCAGACACAGAGCTAGCACAGGGGGCGTGCGCGCACACACACACACACACACACACACACACACACACACACACACACACACCAAAGAACCAGACTTCTGGTAGTCCACAGCCTTGCTTAAACCAAACGACATTAAAGATGTGTCATTATTATAAAGACAAAAGTATTTCCAAGTCATTAAAAAGGTGCAGGTCAAATACACGAGATAACTAGAAAACACTCTGCAAACCAATCCACACAGCAATAACGTGAAACATCTTGCAAAAAAAATGGAGACGCGAGCGACTCTCCGACCCCTCAAGGTACAGAAATGTCGCCACATCCTGACAACACTAATAATCACTCCTCCATCTTCATCATTCACTCTCATTGCCTTGGCCAGCGTCTCGCGGTGAAGCAGGAGAACTAGCTGGCGGAAAAAGCGCAATTAATATTGACAGAGCAAAGTGGCTGGAGGAACGCCAGGCGCTGCTGTGAATTATTCACAGAATTTCAGTTAGCCAGCGCACAGCGCGCCGTGATGAACACTTGTCGTGAGCTGTAGCGGACTGATTACAAATGTAGCAACAATTACCGTTGTAATGTAAGCAGGTGAAACGCACGATCATTTTTAACGGTAGTGTTATACTCAGTGCGAGTGTGGAGGAGAATTAATGCAGGTGTATCTTTATGTTTATGGGCTGCTTATTTCTGTGTGTGTGTGTGTGTTGTGTGGGTGGGAATCTGAATCTGAGAAGGATTGATTGGAGATGATGCTGTGTAGGCCTGGCCAGTGTGCATGGGGCACTAAAAAGTCGCAGCATGCATGAAAAAAGAGGTGAGAGATACAGAGGATCTTCTAAGACCCAGTCCAGAGAGACTCCAGCAGGATCTTCTAGGATCACTAGAACCCAGTCCAGAGAGACTCCAGCAGTCAGCCTGGGTTCAACTGCCAGTAGATTTTAATGGCTTACAGGTGGAAGTGTCATGGGAAATGTTCACTGAATGTTGTTCAAAGCTGCATTTCTGCTCTGCAGTTAAAGGAATAAGCAACACAATTTAAAGCAGTCTGCTTTGCACATGTTATTAATTAAGACTTTAATTATACCATGCTTTGGCTGAAAATTAATACACTGACAATTGAAGATGTGAGACAGTAATTAAAATGTATTTTATAAATGTTTCTTAGATGTTTGTGTGCTACTAACCAAATATTTGTTAAGTAAGTTGAGGTTCTTTGACAGTGCAGCATGTGGCTGGGAAAGTCTGACATAAACAGATGAGTATAGGAGTGTGTGGCTGGTTGGGTGTGTCTTCTAAAGTTCACACAACTATATGGGTGTGGACTTTATACATAGCACAGAGCAGAGCGCATGTTGGCATGACTTACACAGGGCTAGGAGAAATTGGTAGAGCTCACGAAGCAAGTGTGAACATCTCTTACTCTCACCGAATTCACAAATACACACACGCTTGTGTTCATGTGCAGACCCACATCAAACACAGGAAGAATGTCTAACCTTTACACACCTTAACACACAAGCACACACACACCTACACACATCAATGCACATACATACATCCACCACTTCATATAGTCTGCAATGTGATCTTGTCTTTGTTTAGTGTCACTGCAGGGCTTAAATTGTCACCGAGTCTCATACTGAACAATATAAGGGCTTCTGCACTTAACGATGGACGACACCTTAGTCGGTCTCGTAATTTCATACGTGGCGGCTCAACTCCAGTTTCCCTCTGACCTTTAAACAATGTTCATCACCTCCTTCTCCTTAAACACCTTTAAGGCAAAGAGAGCTGTAAAGCCAAACTCGGTTTCTTGGACCATTTTCCGTTCGGTCTGTCCCAGAACACAACGCTAGGATTCCACTGGCAACAAAATAGTGCCAGCGCTGACATTTAAGAATGCAGCACCTGCTCCCACCGTCCTGTTCTAACCAACTCACACAGGCAGCCCGCTTCTATTTTGTGTGCTAAGTGGCACTGTGGGCCAAATCTGGAAGTCATCTCTCAGCAGTATCCTGGTACCTGAACTACCCCTGCAGCTCATGTTTGAGTCCTGACTCCCAACACACCTCAACTCACCCTGGCTGGGTTCCCTGAAAGCATCGTAACACAAAGATCACAGTTAAATGTTAGAGTGAGTATCAGATGAACATTTTCTCATTCAAGGTGATCTTAACACGTTTAGTGCTTTTAGGAAATGGAGCTCACCAAATTACAAAGTTTTTTATGAGGGCTTAAAAAATAAGTGTGCCAGAACAGGAAAACACAGGGGAACCCCAGAACCAGTATTTAGAAATCCTGTCCTAGACCTCAGCTGTAGACTTTAGCTATAGATTTCAGCTTTAGTCCTCAGCTCTAGCACAGGACTGTGTAGCTCACGTGTGGGTGATTATGTATCACTGTAGCTCGATCCATGGGTGATTTTGTAGACCACAGCTTTAGACCATGGACGTTACATCTTTCACATAGCACATCCCAACCCCTGTGGAAGTTTTCTGCCTTGTTTTCTTAGTACTGAATAACAATAATTTATATTCCCTGTCTGCTCTTCAATAAGTATATGCCTAATGTGGTGCATATGATAATATCATCCACTATGAATCTATAGCAGCAGGGGCTGCCACAGTACAACAGCCAATCACACAAGCTTATAAACTGTAATTTGCATAAAGCACACAGCAGGCATGGGGGGGGGGGGGGGGGGTACACTTCTGTTTTCCTGCACTTCTGTGTTTCCCCTGCAGATGCTTATGCCTTGTTTAGTGAATGAATAAAACATGAGGATGGCCTTGCATGATTTAGGCACGGGCGTGCCGGGTGCTGTCATTAAGCGTGAAGCTCTCCTCTTTGAGCGTGCTGTCATTGAAACGACACGCAGTCACCTTGAAAACCTCCATCCGGCCAATAGGCTCCCTGCCACTTCCTCAATCCCCCCCCCACCCCACCCCACCCACCCCCACGGCTCTGGGAATGCCAAGACAGATGACTATACAACAATTACGACTGGGGAGACAAGGTGGTGAGAGTTATTGAGCCTACTAGTGTGTATGTGTGAATGTGTGTGTGTGTGTGTGTGTGTGTGTGTGTGTGTGTGTGTGTGTGTGTGTGTGTGTGTGTGTGTGGGTGGGTGGGTGGGTGGGTGTGTGTGTGTGTATGTGTGTGTGTGTGTGAGTGTGTGTGTGTGTGTGTGTGTGTGTGTGTGTGTGTGTGTGTGGGTGGGTGGGTGTGTGTGTGTGTGTGGGTGGGTGGGTGGGTGGGTGCATGCATATGTGTGTGTGTTTGTATGTGTGATAAAACTATATAGCTCAATAGGCTGATTTAAGTGTCAATATTTACAACCTGTACCTCAGTTATCTGAGGGCCATGAATAAAGGCAATCTGCTAAATTTGGAAGGTAGTTATAAAGGTAATGCTACTGAAAACTGTGAAATCGTCAGTTGTCATCGTGCTTTCATTGTATTCGAGAATGTGTGTGTGTATCTGTGTGTACAAGCAAAGCATGGACATCTGTAATCATTTATCTCCATTTATCAGACACACAGACAAACCTGACTCTGTGCCCTTAAACCATACACTGCGGAAACAGATGGTTTGTATTTTAGTGCTTCATAAACTATATTATGTTAATGGGAAGGTACTTATTTTATGATCTCTCTTCAAATTTTGTGTATGCTTTGTCACTATGATTGATAGGTATTTTAAAATTAGGCATAAGTCTGATCCAAAGAGTCCAGAACAAGAGCAGACAGGCACTGCTGCACCTGCCAAGCCTCTTCTGGACACTTTTCCAGGGTAAACCCATCTTAAGACACTCGCTGTTGTTGTCATAACAAGTATTTTGCAAGTGCGGAGACTTCATCTGTCTACATGTCTCCTAATATATGCGATTATAAAGTGATTATACACCGGGATTTTTTTATAGGCACTGACAAGCTTGTGTGATACAGGCACAAAAAACGATATTCTTGCTTCACACTACGCTGAGGGACTGGGATTAATAACAAAAGAATAATCTACATCGATCCAGCCCACACCCGTTCTCATGGGGTAGGATGCATACGCCACAAAAACTCGTTACCAACAAAGACGATCCCGGTATCTTTCAGACTTTCCTTTTGCCCTGATCCGAATTAAGGGGGGAAAGTATGACATTTGCAATGACGAAATCCACGGTAAAGCGCATAGAGGTCGGGTGTAGAATTCAGATCACATCTATGCGCATTGTGGGCAGCCTTTGTTCGGGACCCCCGTGTGGCTACAGATGCGTCTTGAACTTGAGCCGTAGCATCATAACGCATCACAGAATATGTGACCCTGTCACCTTATACAACACTCCGCTATTTCGGTTTTAAACAAACCACCAATATGTGGACTGTCAGGTCTTCTGCAGCTCCGTCCCAAATGCGTAATAACTGGACAGTGAGGAATTCGTGGCAATTTAGCCAGAGGGTAAAGAATAAATTGAAGTGTTTCAGCCGACCGGTCAGTGAAAATACTATCTTCACTTATTCTTACCTGATATCTCGGATTGAGGAACACCGTTTAATGTGAACCCTTTGCCGCTGTAGAACTGACGGACATCCGCACAGCTGCGGGCTTTAGCGCCTGTGTTATCCGCACACACACACACGGCGACCAGGCAGACGAGGAGGGGAACCGGTGTAAGATCCATTGTGAGGAGCCTGTCTGGGCAACTCGGGTGGTATCAGTGCGGTTTAAAGGAGTCCTGGAAACCAAACTAAGACATCCAGTGTCTTTACTCCCGAAGCAAACAGACGATGCGCCCCAGTAGGTTATACCGGCAAGCGGTTCCCGTTTCTCTGGGTTCACGCCCGTCCAGGTACCGCTGGAGCCGATGTCTTGAAGTAGCCTGGGTTATTTATCAGTCCGGCGGGTTTCCGTATCTGGGGCTCATGTCTTTTAAAAATTCCCGATGAAACAACCTTAAGAATATTTACGTGCAGAACAAAACAGAGAGTGGAAATATCCGGGGACATGTACAGGCACACGCAGAAGGCACAAGCGGACGGAACCAGTGCTGCGGACTCCCCGGTGTTTCACAGGCTTCACGCCTCCGACTGGTCCTCGCCCAGAGAGGTGCGAGCCCAGTGTAAGCGAACCGAACCACCTGCAGGCGGGTAGACGCCCCCTGCCGCCTCCCTCGCTCACTGTGACGGCTGATATAACGGACACACACACACACACACACACACACACACACACACACACACACACTGCGAAATTAAACATCTAAAATTAAACACCTTTCTTGAAAATATCTAAATAGCCCCCATGTCCCGGTCACACTGGAGTGTTTAGAGATCACAGATACGGAGACGCAACAGGCACTACACATATTCTACACACCACGAGCAAATAAAGGTATTAGTGCTGGGTACATGCAGCAGTCCTAAAATCTTACACACACACACACACACATATACCACACACACACACACACACACACACACACACTACACACAAGGCCAGGAAACACACTGGCCCCTGGCTGTTATAGGCTCCAAGCTCTTTTCTTTAGGGTAACGATCATGTAGACCAATTTCTTTTTGTTTGTTTGTTTGTTTGTTTTCTGCATGTAAATGCTTCTTAAGCTTGTAAAGCCAAAAGGTAAATTGTGTGCAAGACGAGATTTGCCCAAAGGCCATTACAGTCAAATATATCGAATATGAGGTTCATAGTTCCACTACGGTCAAAGAAGGAACGCTAAACAAATCAAAATGGATTGCAAATAAATAGTTTGTGGTTTGAAGGATTCTGCTGGGATGAAAGGTCATTAGCCACGCGGTTCTGACCTGTTTACTACTGAATATCGGGAAACGCAGAGTACGGAGAGCCATGCTGTCATTTTAATATATCTTTCCCTGCAAAATTACACAGCTAATTAAACAAGGGCGTAAATCACAGCAAGCGAGGCTGCACGGAACACTCAATGGCTCGAATCGTGGATATGAAAACGTGTGAAGTGGGTAACTTGGTGCTGTAAAACACAGCCGAGTTCATTCCATCTCTTATGGACAAAACGTCTGCGAATCGGCGTGTGTGTTTTGCTTTTCTGACACTTGCAGTGCGCTGATGAGGACTTAGACTAGACGGAGAACTAACCGCGTTAAGAGGAGACTTGTTGATAACAAGGGGCAAGCTGGGGCCTGGAAAGTCACATGTTCATACGCATAAACATACGCATCATCATCATCATCATCATCATCATCATCATCATCATCATCATCCTAAAGTTCGAGGAGGCATAAGGTGGAAGAGAACAAAATAAGATAATCAGCGGGTTTTGTGGGCACACAAAATAGGCGACGCCAACGCTCTCGAAATCAGACATTTTTTATTGATCGATTAACGCGCGAGCCTCATAACACATTACTGTCAACACGTGCACGCGCAACAGCTGCACGAGACTCACCGAGTCACGCGCTGCCTTTAGTGCAGGACGCCGATAAGTGCTGCAGAAACCCATATATGCAGAACAAAAGAGAGATACGGTGTAAGTGTGGGAATACTTAAGTATTTTTTTGTGTGTTATGAGGTTTTGTCTACACACATTTTCTTAAACATTTTTTGCTTCAGCAATCTATGAGTTATATTACGTAGTCAAATATTTTTTTTATCCATTTTACACTGGGCACTCGCGTCCCATACTACTGTGTATACATACTATAGATTTCTCCATAAATATGTTAATTTACATGTTATCTCATTTATATGTCCTATAAATATACTACTATGCATTAAAATTAGATTAAAACATCGCTATCGCAATACGTTCTTGTATACACATGGTACATACGGCCATACAACCATATGGTGAATGTCAAATAACTTCACTTGTCCTGCACAATACTGTGAATGAAGGCAGTTATCTGTAGTACAATGTGAACTCTGAACTCTGCAGATCTCCAGAAGCATGGGTAGATTGAAGGAAGGACTATTATAGCACAAAGCTTGTTCCCAAACACCATGTCTGCTAATGGCAGGAGGCAGTTTAATACTAAAGAGTTCATATGTAAATTTCAGATAAGAAGGTGACAACTGTGGGAACATGTGCAGCAGAGTTAATATTTCTGTAGCTAGCGCACAACATAAACTGCCACTTAGATAAAATAGAGGGAAAAAATTCTACAAAGCAGGTAACAGCTAACAAGCATTTGTTCACAACACAAGCTCAAAGACAAAACCCCCCTCTCCCCTCCCAAAATCACAGAAGCACCTCATGTGAAGCAAATGGGTTCTCTGGCTTTGGCAGGCCAGCAGAGAGTAGCTAGCAGGGGTGGACCATGGGATGGATCAATGGGTGGGCGTTGGTCTAAGTGTCCAGTGCAAGTGCATACGTCAGGCCTCCAGTGTGTCCACACCCACTCCTGGCCCAGTTCCTCCGTGTGGCTGGGGGGGTGTCAGGAGGAGGCTGGGCCCAGGCAGGAGAGCAGCAGAGGTAGGAGAGAGAGGGAGAATAGAGGACAGCAGGAGATTGCGCGCTGAGCTGCTCCCGTAGCCGATGTTCCCGGCCGAGGTCTGAAGGCAGGAGGCCTAAAGGGGGGGAGAGTCCCGTCTGTTGAGGGGAGAGAACAGAAACAGCACCCATGGATGTCAGCAAGGATGAGAATGTTTGGGTTTTAAGCCTGATATAATGCACAGTCCTACGACTGAGGGCTACTATAGAGGAATGAGAATCACATCACAAGTGTGATTTAATTACACTGATAAATGTATTCCCTATATGCACATGCACGCACACAAACACACACACACAAATACACATAACACACACACATACATGCATAACGGACATCTGTTATTTTATGGACTGTCTCCAAGGCTGGTGTGGGTGTGGGACCTAAACTAACGTACAGATGATACGAGTCATAGATCAGCAAGAGGTTTAGGACCCAGAACTGGGAGACAGAGGGACACACACACACACACACACACCCAGAACTGGGAGACAGAGGGACACACACACACACACACACACACACACACACACACACACACACACACACACACACACACACACACACACACACACACACCCAGAACTGGGAGACAGAGGGACACACACACACTCAGTGTGTTCCTTCATATATATGTCACTGTATGATAAAAGATGTGGCATGTGGATATACAGTATGAGGATGAGTTACCGTGCTGGCATATGTTTGTGGGTGTGTGTTTGTGTGTTTGTGGGTGTGTGTTTGTGGGTGTGTGTTTGTGTGTTTGTGGGTGTGTGTTTGTGTGTGTGTGTTTGTGGGTGTGTGTTTGTGTGTTTGTGGGTGTGTGTTTGTGGGTGTGTGTTTGTGTGTTTGTGGGTGTGTGTTTGTGTTTGTGGGTGTGTGTTTGTGTGTTTGTGGGTGTGTGTTTGTGGGTGTGTGTTTGTGGGTGTGTGTTTGTGTTTGCTAACACACACGTTTATGTGTACTTTGTAGTTCTCATTATCATACACAGTTATATGCTGTTAATTGTGTAGGCTTGTTTTCCCAAACCACCACACTGGAAGCATCTAATTGGCACGTTAATGACCATGTACTGACAACCACACTGACAACCTGACTTCACTCAGCTAATTTTAGCACAGGAAACTGTAATTACACATATCTTTTTAATAACTGGATAATGCTGATTTACCAGATGAAGATTCGCAGAATTTTTTTATATGATAAATGACCATTTTATCAGACAAATTGGCCCTATAAGAATTATTTAGGCCCTTTGTTAAACACATGCTCATTTATCTACTTAAATCCAAGTTGTATTTTTTTCTTGATGTATCAAGAATGAGGTTAAAGCGTTGAGGTCGTTTAGGCTATTGTGAACCAAGTCAGCCATGTACCCAATGATGCAGTGACACCATCCATCATACCGGGGTGTGAGGGCACCCCAACCCTGCCACGCAGATGCCCCAGCCTGGCCTCTCGCCCGCATGCGGCACTGCCCAATCACGACACAGAATCATCTCGCCTCAGACACAAAGAAGGAAGGAGAGTGGGGAGAGAAAGAGACACTCCACAACAACGGAGGAGCAGACACACCTCGCCTGCGTGCAACTCGACTCCAGGCCCTGGCACAATAGCTGCTACGCCACTTGCACAATGCACAAAGGAGTCATTCATCTCCAATCTTAGGTGAGGGGAGTCATGTATGCTGATGAGAACAGAAAGCTTATCCGATCCATATCACTCCGGAGGAGGAACGCCTCGGGCTCTCCTCAGCGCTGGATGGAGGTGTAATGGAGATAACGTGCGCAACAGTGCCCGTTCACTCCTGTCGAGACAGCGTGATCTCGGACAGTAAATAAATATTCTGCACTTTGGAAACCACTGAGATTGTGTGAAGTAAAAATGTTCCTTGATATTCGGATCCGCTTAAGATGTGATGGCAGTTGCTGTGCATTGACTTCAGCACATGTGTGTGTGTGTGTGTGTGTGTGTGTGTGTGTGTGTGTGTGTGTGTGTGTGTGTGTGTGTGTGTGTGTGTGTGTGTGTGTGTGTGTGTGTGCACTAGTACTATCCATGGGCACAGACATAGATACACACACACACGCACACACAAAAACATATCTATACCCTTTATTGCCAAAAGTATTGTTTGACATCCTGCCAGGTTAAGCAATGAATAAATCTTAGCTGTCTACAGGCAGAATAATTGTATTTGTCTGAACGAATCCGTGTAATACACTTTACTCACTGCGGGTTTGTGCACCCTTAATAATAATAAAAAACACACACACACACACACACACACACACACACACACACACACACACACACACACACACACACACACACACACACACACAGGAACAATGGGCAGCGTGGCCTGGCTGTTATGGACAGAGGTGTCAATTCCAGGTTCAGAAAGTAAAAGTTCTCACCAGGATTTTGCTCAGGCTTCCTGGATTGTGTAGATTCCACTAATTTTACCTGGATTGCACTAAATAGAAAATCTAGCAAGCTTGAGCAAAATCCAGGTGAGAACTTTTACTTTCTGAACCTGGAATTGACACCTCTGGTTAGGGAACTGGTCTTGTGACCGGAGGGTCGTGGGTTCGAGTCCCAGACCTGAGGCCATGACTGACGTGCCCCTGAGCAAGGCCCTTAACCCTCAATTGCTCACTTGTATAAAAAAAAATTTGATAAAAATGTAAGTCGCTCTGGATAAGGGCGTCTGCCAAATGCTGTAAAATGTAAACATAAACAATGTGTGAATCATGAACAGAACACAAAAGGTGATCGTTCCCAAGATCAGACGAGTTTAGACAAGCAGCCGCCAATAACATGGCAAACCCAGAGAAGGAGAAAAACGACGCTGGTGCAGGTGAGCAGAACGGTCCTGTACCAGTCCAGTAGGTCAGACCTTCAGCAGGTCATTAATGAGTAGACACTTCAGTCTTTTCACAGCTTCTTTTGTTTTAGTTCATGATAAAAAATCAAAATATGAAACACCTGTCAAGCCCCAAGACTGCGGTGTCTGTGTGTGTGTGTGTGTGTGTGTGTGTGTGTGTGTGTGTGTGTGTGCGGTGTGTGTGTGTGTGGTGTGTGCGGTGTGTGTGTGTGTGGTGTGTGCGGTGTGTGTGTGTGTGCGTGCGGTGTGTGTGTGTGTGGTGTGTGCGGTGTGTGTGTGTGTGGTGTGTGGAGGAGCGTGGCTGTAGTGTCAAGGCTGGAATGTGGCAGACGCTGTCTGCACCACAGGATCGTATGAAAAATGTTTCTCATTGAAAAGACCCGCCGTGACAGATGGATGAGTCAAAGGACCTTTGTTAATACACCCACCCACCACGCAGGGGTCAGAGGGCACTGGCTGGCTAAAAATACACTTTGACGTTCATTAGATAAGACAACATCTCAGCCACTCATTCACACCTACAACAAGCCAAGCAGGTGTTGAAAGATGCCACCACAGATGTAATGCCAGTGGTGCCAAAACGGTGTCAAAAGGGCCCCGGACCCTCCGCAGGGTCCCACAGCAGGACCGCCCCATGGCTGAAGCAATGTAAATGAAATCTGCCTTCTGTAGATCCGTGCTTTCAATGGCTGACATGAAGGGGAGATGTTCACATACAAAAGAAATACATTTCCCTTCCATTGAGGGGGAAGAGCTCTGCAATGCTAGTGGTGCTAACGTGTGTAGCTCAGAACTACTAAGTAACTAAATTACAGAAAAAGAAAGAAATAGCAGCAGCAAAAGATTAGTTGCATCAAGCATTGCCATATTTTACTGTAATATTATCAGGAAAATATGAACCTGAACATGATCACTACATAGCAGACTAGGTGTGGGCCAAAATGTCAACCCCAGCCAGATCCCAAAATAGTACAGACCTGTTGTGCATTATGAGGAAATCAACCGAGTACAATGAACATTTAGTAATGAACTATTAGCCTACTGGCTCCGTTGGGAGCGTCTCTAATCCCCCGTCCATCCCTGGCTGTCAAAGGGTCTTATGGAAGGGGCAACAAGGGGTGGGGGGGGAGTATGTCCACACCCAGAAGCCACTCGGGTGGGGTGTTCCCTGACAGTCCACAAATGGACTGGGGACCACTGCTCTAACAGCATATAAAACTGCTGTAGGTCAGGGAGAAAGCAGAGAACTGGTGAGTGGGGTTGTATGTTTGGAACATTCGCTGGGGATGAGGTCACCGTAATCACAGTTTACCATGCTGTCAAAGCATGCCTGCTCAGGTGTTTGATGCTGGGAATCTAATCTGGTAATTACCATGCCAGACGCACGGGAATGCCAAGTCAATATGAGAGCAGTCAGTCAGCGGTGTGTGCCAGCCTAACTGCAGTGATTTTTTTATATAATGCTGCCTTCTTCTACATAAGTGATTTAATACATGAAGAATTGAGACAAGAGAACATTGGTCTAATTGCTGTCTCTCTCTCTCTCTCTCTCTCTCTCTCTCTCTCTCTCTCTCACACACACACACACACACACACACACACACACACACACACATATACACACATGGTGCTATTGTTTGACCTCCGCTAGAGGCTTAAGGTAGGCTGAGGTATCTGTCAGAGCAATCCTAGTTGAATAAGTAATGAGTTCTTCATTATCCAGGCCACAATTCCCAAGAAAGTAAAAGGAGGAGTGCACACATATTCTCCTTTCCCACCAGCTCTCTCTCTCTCTCTCTCTCTCTCTCTCTCTCTCTCTCACACACACACACACATTTCCACATACACATGCACCCACCCACCAAACCATGCATCACTTACATTCTCACAAAACCCTGTGTACACACATACGTACACACCTCTGTGATGTGCTCTATATGTACAAATGTGCATGTGTTATTAGACGGGAGTGTCTACATTAGGCTGACGGGGTACAGATTAGCTGCTAGTGGGAAGGATGGGCTCTCAGGCCAGTGCTACCGGGGCGTCCCAATGAATCAGTGTAAGACACAAGCCATGGCTTCCATTTGGGAACTACTAGAGAAGGAAGACCAATTTTGACTTTTGACAGGAGTTAAATGGTTGTAGCGTTTCCTCCCCCCAATACCGTAGTTCATCTCTCATTGTGTACACACATACCAAACGTGAGCATGTACAAACACACACACAAAACCAGTTTTGAAATTTTATCACGCCGCGTTCCACATTTCAGCCTCAACAGCTAGCAGACACTCATGAAGAGATCTGATCCCGTCACCACACCTGCGTCCACACCAGGAGTCTGGGAGCGAGAGCAGGGAGGAGAGCCTCAAAAACCAAACTGGAACCAACCATCCAAGCTTTTTATTGGGGGAGATGAATTCTGGGACTGTCTGTGAGTAAACATTGCAGGTCTTTGAATTTGCCTCTGTTGACATTATTGACATGGAGACTGAGCAGACAGGCCGGCTCTAAGGTGTGTCCTGTGTGAAACAATCGATGTCTAATCCCAGGTGAAATCTGATGGCGAGAATCTACTTGCTAATGCTATAGCCAGAAGCAAGGAGTTATCAGAAAACTGGCAAAACTCTCCTTTACAATGTTTTCCCATCCCTATTTCTTTCTGCACATGTCCAAAAATCAACCACAGGATTAACAGAAAATGAACTCAGTCAATGGGATGGGCTCATCGTCTTCTGTTACTTGGTCATGCCAGACATGTAGACAGGCAGCCAAATGAGACTGTGGACAATACCAGAATCATTTAGCCAGATTATCAACTTCCCTTGAAATGAAGGCTGACTGACTGCCTGCATCAAAAAGGTTGTGATGAAACACATGGTAAAACTGCACATAAGAGCAACTACAACACTACTGATCCCTCCATAACTGTCAGTCAACCACCTCTCGTCCTCATGGAGTCAGAGTGAATCAAAGCGCTGATGTAACATATTATAAGGGACATTGTGTGTGGAACAAAACCAAGCATGCAGGGGGAAACAGGCTGTAAGGTTAAGAAGAGAGCAAAATAAGAGTGTGCACTTCTCTACACAGCAGGAAGGCGAAGGACAAAATGAAGGAATTAACTTCTCCACAAAGCAGTGAAGCAAAAAAGAAACAAAATAAGAGCATGAATGTCCAGAGCTTGACAGAGCAGAGCAAATGGAAAGAAAATAATAGGAAGAGAAAGGAGGAGGTGAAATTCATGTTTGACTGTGGTTTTAGGGAAAGTAAGATCCACCCATATTTCCTTGGTGTGCTAGAAGTTAAGTGTAGAGTCCAAAGAAAGCTGAGAGTGAAAATACGAAGCATCCTGGCCTAACACTCCAGTAAAAACTAATACCCTTAATGAAACAATGAAGAGTAACTAGAATTGGGCCTAGTTGCTAGGCAGAAATAAAGGACAATTCAGCATTCACCAATGCAAATGCAAATGTTATATGCAGATTATCTGAAACCATTATATTAAGAAGCAGTGGGCTATAAATGACCCTTTTCTACTGAGTAGGCCTCGTTAGTTCCAGGCTAAGCTGGAATGTGGTGTTAATGGCCCTTCCTCGTCTGTCTGTCTTCTGACTGGTCTTTACCACTTGTGCTTTACCACTGGTTTATGTCACACTTTTTTTTGACTATGCACCCAAATAGTGACTAGAATCGCCCCAGAAACAGTTGCTGTCAGCAAAGCAATCATGCCTATGCAGGTTTGGAAGACACCGTATCATAGCATGTATTATTTAAACACCTCTGTTTATGTGGCAAAAAAACACTACGCTAGTCTCAGTGATCACTGATATCTGCTGAAACCGGAGAGTTAAACGGGCCCATCCAGCAGCTCTGATAACGAACTCACAGCTACACTGGGTACTCGATTGAGAACAGCGCCAGAAAAACTTCTCTGAAGGATCTGACGCAGCGCAGCAGTGTAAACCCAAGGTCGTGAAGAGCAGTGGAGATGAGCAGAGATATATCTCTTTCTTCCCAGAGCATTCTTCTGCAAACTTGTTCCAGAACCATTTAGTTGTCGGCCTTCCCTATTTCTAGAACAATCATGTCTGGTGACCTTTGCCCTCTTCAAAATGCCACTGCGAGCTGCATCAGGCTATTATAGTTTGTTGAGATAATGGGTTTTTGCTCAGCAGTAACATTAGCAACAATACATTTTGCTTACCAGTAAACATGATATTAAAGCTAGATATGAATGCTGCATAAGGTGCATTGAGCTACAAAAGTATATTCATATATTTTTATGCTTCATAAGCAGCATATTAGTGTGCAGGATGGTCAACAGGAAGTGTGAACACTTGAATAGTTTCATAAGAGGATGTTTTAAGTTGAAAACAGGAAAGAACGAGGTGTTAAAACAGTACATCAAAAAATTTAATGTCATACAAGTTTGTAAAACAACTCCATAGATGGTATAGAAAATTTAAAAATTAAGCTACAGAGTAGAGTAGTTAGGCTTTTGTTGTGTATTCTCTCCAGAACGCTCTGTATTTTAACTTGCTTTTAATAAAAGGTTAAAAGACAAGACTGGTGACGTTTTCTTTTGCATCAACGAACACACTGCGCTAAGGTGGGAGGATCCAACTGTTCTTTCAAAGATTTCACCATAAACGTTATTTATACTGTCACCAACCTAAAGCTATTGCAGAATATGCAGTGGTTTGCATCGGGGTCAGGGGTCGAGTCTGAAGCGGCGAATCTAAGAAATTAGACTGGTAGCCTAACGTGACATGACAGATCAATATCACACATTCGTGCTTTTTAAATAAGCCATTCATTATCTATTGACAGGAGCATAGACCATAGTTCTTGGATGACTAAACACGAATGCGATATTACTTGGGTTCCAATATTTATAGTCTGTGGATATGGAGGTATGTTTATAAACGTATGATTAAACAAGACAACTAAGTGTACCTAGTTTCACTGGACTGCCATCATCCATTGCACAGTATGTGTCATGCATGTCAGACGTATACCTAAAACTGAGCTGTCTGGCTGAGTTCATACAGGCCTGCTATTAGCATGGCGCGCTAATTAATTACTCCACTTATTAGTGCACTCTTCAATTCCTGTTTATGTGAATTTAAGCAATGGGGCTGTAGTCACTCAAATGAAACTGATGGTATGTTCAAATGTGACTGGTCTTTCATGTCTGTTATGTTTAACCGATGCTTTTATATTTGCCTAAGCAGATTTTTTTTTCCTCACTTGGCAAAGAAGAACATGCTATATTAATTATAATTACAATAACCCTCATCACCATTAAACTTGTCAGATACTTGCCATATTTACATTTACATTTATGGCATTTGGCAGACGCCCTTATCCAGAGCGACTTACATTTTTATCTAATTTTTTATACAAGTGAGCAATTGAGGGTTAAGGGCCTTGCTCAGGGGCACCTCAGTCATGGCCTGGGGATCGAACCTGCGACCCTCCGGTCACAAGACCAGTTCCCTAACCGCTAGGCCATGACTGCCCATATTAAAAGCTGGCAAGTGGGCTATCTGGCTACCATGTTAAATTATCTCCAACAAAGCCTCTAGCTGACATTAGTGAAACTAATCATTCTTGAATGTAATCTTTCTGTATAGCTACTTATGTAATTAGCAATTTAATTACTGGGAGAACAATTGTCATTCTTCACAGGCAAAAAACCCACTTTACTGTCATCATCATCATAATCATCTACCTTATACATTTATTGGTGAGGGTCTTCATCATAGCTAGCTAAATACATCAGCCCAGACAGAGATCCTCCACAACATTACGAGATCCTCCACAAAGGGACATTTTTTATCTTAGCACTTGAAGGGAACATTCCATTCTTTCCTAAAAGAGTCCCATGACCTCCGACTTGGATGTGCTGAATTTCATCTCAGCCACTGCAAAAGAAGTTCCAGCTCTGAGGCTGTTAAGAGAATAACATAAACTCCAAATAACATGCCTCCTCTGGGCTAACACTGCACACCACTGCAGCCTCTGGGCCAACACTGCACACCACTGCAGCCTCTGGGCTAACACTGCACAACACTGCACACCACTGCAGCCTCTGGGCTAACACTGCACACCACTGCAGCCTCTGGGCTAACACTGCACACCACTGCAGCCTCTGGGCCAACACTGCACACCACTGCAGCCTCTGGGCCAACACTGCACACCACTGCAGCCTCTGAGCTAACACTGCACACCACTGCAGCCTCTGGGCCAATACTGCACACCACTGCAGCCTCTGGGCTAACACTGCACACCACTGCAGCCTCTGGGCCAACACTGCACACCACTGCAGCCTCTGGGCTAACACTGCACACCACTGCAGCCTCTGAGCTAACACTGCACACCACTGCAGCCTCTGGGCCAACACTGCACACCACTGCAGCCTCTGGGCTAACACTGCACACCACTGCAGCCTCTGGGCTAACACTGCACACCACTGCAGCCTCTGGGCCAACACTGCACACCACTGCAGCCTCTGGGCTAACACTGCACACCACTGCAGCCTCTGGGCCAACACTGCACACCACTGCAGCCTCTGCTTTACCTTGATATCCTGTCCATGAAAACCACAAATAGAAGTCAAGCCAATACCCACAATGCCCGAATCTGACTCCAAAAATGCAGCCACAGCTCTTACTGCCTTCATACTGTATACTGTCCATAATCCTGCTTCACCTCCCACATGACGCCTTTTGAAAGTTCACAAACTCCCATGTTCCCTCACAAAGCTGAAATATGTGCTAGAGAAAATAACTGATCCCCTGATTAACCAACTGGGTGGAAACTGCATTGCTCCTCCTGTATCCTAAGTTCACAGTGGATTCCCCTATATTTGGAGCTGATCGTTTGGTCTGATTTGTTAATTAGAAACTGCTACTCTACTTTGCCCATCCATATATATCTGACATTGGAAAGGTGCAGTATCAACCACGTCTTGTCCAATGCCTTCAACGTCTCTTGTCAAATGTCTCTCATCTCATCGACTCTTGTGCTCTGTCCCCTCATACCTTTATAAATACCACGGTGAATTCATCCACACAAATAGCATTTGAATAATCATTGGGTTCAGGCCTCCTGATTTAAGGGCATGTCCACTGAAGTGTTCCTTCCACCGCTCAATAATATCTCCAATATCACTACTTCCCCACACATGCTCAGAACAGCTTGAATAATACTGCCTTTTTTACTCCTGAGGCATCAAACAGTTTGACAGAACATCTTTGGGAACACCCGAACGACTTTCTCCTCTCCAAACTCCTCCCCAGAACAAACCTTTGACTCAGTGACTGCCTTTGCATCTTTTCTGAGCACCAGATACCTTTCAAATTAATTTAAGAGATCCAAGAGCATGACTCAGAAAGTTACTCTTTCTCCAACTCAGCAGCTTTCCTCAACACACAGCTGGTGCTCACCAGCATCTTGGCAGACCTGAACAAACTTCTACCTGCAGTTTCAGGGCTCTGGCTCAAAGGATACAATATTTGAACGCTGTCCATTCAGACTGTTGGAGGTGGAAGTTGAAATTGTCTCTCACAGATCTGCAAGATATTCCCTGGCCACCCTTTAAATGCTTTCCTGCTTTTAATATATATATCATTACCAATGCGAGATATCTTGGTTGGTAGCTACCTGAGACTTTGCATGCATATTTGTTTCAGCAATGGGATTGGTAATGGGTCAGTCAGTGATCATAAATGCCTCTATTGAGCAAAAAAAAAAAAAACCACAAAAGAAAACAAAAAAAATGACTTATGAGTCCCTGTTCGAACTTCCCTATTCACATTCAAGGAGGTCAAATTTTCATTGTAATTCCACCATTTGGCAGTAAGAAGACACCACTTTGTTTTTAATGAATCTCCATCAACTGTCTAGATTATCTGGGGCCCCATTTCTCAACTATCAAGAACATCTCCACCCAGAACTGGATAAAGAGTTCGCCAGCTACCAGTTCATCAGAAAACGATACCATGCATCATCATGTGCTGCTAATGTTCTCTCCGTTAGACAATTGTTCCTGCGGAACAAACTATTTCATCTTCATTAACCCCTGTGTTGCTGGTGTTTACTGCAAAGTTCCTGAGGTAATCAATGCAGTGTGAATGTAACAGTCCCCTACTGAAAATGTAAAGTTAACACTAAATAAAAGTAGCAGCACAAAAACGGTAAAAGGATTTTCCATAAGGCTAATAATGTTTAAGCCTACAGAGAATAATAATATGATGGCACAACAGAGGAAACTAAACGGATGGATGTTGTGATAGAATATACTTAGAAATGTAAATATGTAAATATACCTATAAAATGTTAGTAATAAGAAATAATTAAGTATTTCTATCAAAATGGCTTGGGTTTATAACCTGGTTTCCCAATAAACAGACTGAGATATTTGATCAACAAATGAACAGGAGGACCCTCATGTAGTGTAATTTAGCATAGCACTGCACCAATGACTTGCTCTGTCCATCTTTGAGGGGAGAGGTGCATACACAGGTCCACAATGGCTTGCTTGACAGCCATTAGCCTCTATCGACAGCCCTTTAATGTTGTACCCAGTGTTTACTCTTGACCCTACTTTAGAAGGATAGAGGTTCACAGAAGATTATCTCCATTACCACCCACTGCCTCATAGAGTGTGATGGTTTTCTCTTTTAACAGGTTAGTGATTTTTTTTACTGGAGCATGGCTGTTCAAATCAGCATCAATCAGTTCTTTCAGTGTGTATCTTGTCTAATGCTGTATGCACACAATCATGTATCATGTACTACTGCAAGTCCCATATTGTGAGTTGAATACACAGAGACTCACCTAGTGTATCTTCGTCCTCTCCTGATCCTTGGCAGCCATCCTCATCATCACATTCGCCACTGTTTTCCATGGTGCTGCCACTGCCCGTGTCCATCGGGTCGTGCAGGTGTGTGCCCAGCACGGTCCCCTGCCACATCCCCTAAGAACAAACAGGAATCACCACAACATGCCTCCTGCGTCTCCACAAAATACCTCTACAATTAGGACCCCAGGTATTACACTGTGTGTATTTACACTGTGTGCAATTACAAGTGTGATCCAACCTGCTGTGCTGCTATCAAAGGGACATTCTAATGTGGGCTGCACTGCAATTTGGACCTAAGGCCAATGAATATTTTGTTGATGTTTGAAATTTGCTTTTCTAACTAGCCTTGCTTCTCACCACCTCGAGCTGGGCAAATTGATTTGCTCTTGGCTTGCATCCAAAACTGTCCGCTGACAATTCATCTTCACGCTAAAACCCCAATGAAAGCACGTGAAAGCACGTGAAAGCACGTGAAACGTGAAAGTGCGCCGTTTCTTTGCACGTCGCCGGGCTTCATTTCTCACTCGCCTGCTGCGAACCGCGTGAGAGGAAAACACCGAGCCAAGCAAGAGTCTCTTTGAAGCAGGTAAGTGAACTGAAGCCTCCCAGGAAGCATAAATAACCATGTGTGATCAAACAGAGGCTTCTAGGCGAAGGAGTCACGGCTCATAACCTGTAATAGCAGCTATGGCAGCAGCAGCAGAGACAGGCAGGCAGGGATGCACAAGTGTGAGTTCCACTCTTAAAACAGTAAAATCCTCAACATATGTGGAGGTACAGAAAGGCAAGCATAGAAACACAGAACACAGCTAGACAGTTAAACGTTTTTTTTTTACTGATCCAGTAACTTATTCTACTTCTTTTTTCCTGTATGCAGTTAATCTGTTGGCATATAAAATAATATTTTTATTTATATGAGAAAAACAAGTCATCACAGGGGAAAGCTGACAGGACAAAACCCCGATGTCTCAACCCCATCATACAGTACTCCGACTACAAAACTACTGTTTGAATTCTATCTGAGGTTCTGAGGTATCTTCTCAAATGAACTTGACAGGAACATCCAACAGTTAACCCGGACAAACACACCGTCCCCATCATCCCCAGAGCCCTCTGTCACTAACTACTGTTTATTAAATGATGTCAAACATCTGGAAGTGATTGTCCTTCCAGCTAAAGAGGGCAGACAATTTAAGATCAAACAATGCAGAAATATTTATTTTACTTTTACTGACTGCTGTCATATAGCTAAGTGGCTGCTTCGATTTTCTATTTTAGTTATAATAATGATAATAAAACAATATGTAATGGTTCGGTCTAATCTAGTTCAGGGAAGAAATATCTAGCACCCACCTACAGCACATGGGGGAACCCAAACACGGGCGTGTTGCTATTTCAGGACACGCCCAACTCCCCCGCTGTCTCCACTGCACAATCTTTCCTCACGTCTGCTTCCTTGAAATCCTCATCCGTCTCTCTGAGAGACAAACTCCCTCATTTGTCTCGCAGGCAGTTGAGGGCTCGTGGAAACCGGGCGATGTTCGCACACACAAATCGATGCACGACACCGTGCTGGATGCGAAAGGAGCGTGCTGCCCAAAACCGTTCCCTTGACAACCACCCCATTCTTAGAGGCTACCCTCATCAATTGGACTAAGTGCAGACTCGGGTGGTCTGCGTAGAGAGGAATGGAGACTAGAGGAAAGGTCAGTCTAACTCGCAGTGTAGACCGGCAGATATAAGAGGGCCTAGCAGCAATGAAGACTGTTGTCTCATGAACTCTTGAACACACTCAGAGCTTACAGAGCATCACAGCAAATTATTTGCTCTCATTGGGGAGGTATGAGTAGGGATGGAAGAATCTAAGAGAAACTCGTGGGTGGAATTCTGCACAAGAGCCCTGTGAAGGCACGTCAAACACGCCGTGTTCCTCCCATACTGAGGGATGGCCGGCTCAGAGTAAAACACAGCTCACAGAAGTGCCTGCATAACAGGTCCTGAGCAACAAACCAGCGAGTGCTCGTAATTTGAAGAGGAGAGAAGTTTTTGGGAACACAGGTTATGAGCAATCCTGATTGTGTAGTTATTCAGTCTAACCTGGTTGAGATAAGATATGAATAAGTATGTGAATACAGTGCAGGAGGATGGAATCTATGCTACCGATCGAGACCACGAGCCCACATGCTACACCAGATAATTAATATAGCAAATCAAAAGCATTTGGTAAATCAATAAAACAGCAGCTCAGAGACCATGCCTGAGGTCTCTTAATTTGCTGTTTTGGTAAAAGACCCCATAAATAACTCAACTGTGCTGGAAAAAAGTGCAGTTACATCACATTATCCGCTCACTGCAGTGAGCTGAGTTCAGAGAGACGAATAATGGTCTTACGGGTACACTCGTCCTCACAGGAAATAAATTTCCCCTGCAGTCGGAGAGGATTCACCCCCGGGAACAAGCAGTCAAATACTAATTTCTCAACAGCGTTTAACACACAGTGGTGCACGCTGCCAGAGGAAAGGCTCTTTAGAAGCTGTTTTTTGTATAATTTGCATTCAGAGCAATTATCACCTTTTTTTAAGCGTGCATACAGAAATGTGAAAAACTGTGTATTGAGCAGCAATCAGCGAAATGAGCATGTCTGTGGTCTGTAGTGTGGATGTGTGCTCCTGGATGTGTGTGCTCCTGGATGTGTGTCCTCCTGGATGTGTGTCCTCCTGGATGTGTGTCCTCCTGGATGTGTGTGCTCATGGATGTGTGTCCTCCTGGATGTGTGTGCTCATGGATGTGTGTCCTCCTGGATGTGTGTGCTCATGGATGTGTGTCCTCCTGGATGTGTGTGCTCCTGGATGTGTGTCCTCCTGGATGTGTGTGCTCCTGGATGTGTGTGCTCCTGGATGTGTGTCCTCCTGGATGTGTGTCCTCCTGGATGTGTGTCCTCCTGGATGTGTGTGCTCCTGGATGTGTGTCCTCCTGGATGTGTGGTTTTTCAAGGGTGCTTCTGGAAAGTATGCTCCATGCTACTCAGAACTACTATGGACCACACATTCCCAAAAACCTCAAGCCCCCTTATTATTACTGGCCCAAATGACACCCTGGTGGCAAAACCGCCACAATAGCAAGCCTGGTATGATGTGTCAGGTTCGTAGTTACTCGGGTATCCTTACAAGAAAAGAGCATATTGTGTGAAGAGTGTCATGTTGTTCTCACCCCCTGACTGCAAACATTGGGTTGCTCTTTAAAGCATCTGGTAACTGCTCACATTCGTGTTCTTCTAGTGTTTCAGGACACTACATTCAGGCATTTTTACATTTTTTGAGGAGAGGGACTTATTTATGCAAATAATAACAGCAATGTTGAGCTGAAAGACGAGTAAAAAGTAGAAGACATGACACATAACACATCCATCAGCTTTCACTAGTACACAAATGGTACAGGGGAAAATACAAGTGATAAAATATTACAAATCTCAAACTCAACCACACAATTTTGTCAAAAGATGTGTTTGTATCCCTCCATTACTGCGGACATGCTCAATGTAATGTAATGTTCTTGACCTCTTATCCAAATCCTGTGGGCTTCCCCAGGCTCTTGCCTGTTAGTGATGCAAGCAGACATACAGTAGATCAGTGATTCTCTGAGGTCTGGGGTGGGGTCGCCACGGAGAACCAGCGCGTCTGTTTTTAATGGAGCAGTGAAAGACATCACGGAAAAGCCGTGGCGAGCCAAGCGGACTCGCTTATCCCCTCCCAAACTCAGCTGCCCGAGCACCAGGACCACAGCCCGGGCCTCTCTGGAGCACGCCCAGTGGCACGCTCAGGGAGAAGGATAAGAGCTCTAAGCCCAGGCTCAGGCCACACTCCAGCCAGTCTCAGTGTGGGAGCTATTCCCAGTGCTTCAACAGCTGAAAGGGAAAACACCCTGGCTCAAACAGAGGCACTTACTGGAAAACAATGTGTTCCAAAAACAAGTGGAGATACCGGATGGAGCTGCACAAATAGCTTTAATGAGATAAAGCATTACTTACTACACTTTTCTTTATTGGATGTCACTACCAGTTGTCTCTTTGGGCGAGTGACAGTCTGTCAGTGTTCCTAGGTGTATTGATTTCTGCTGATAAACGAGCTATGCACAAATAGTGTCGTCTGAGTATGTGGAATTGACACTCGAGTCCCACGGTGCCACTCGGCTAGAGCACGCACCTACGTTAGGTGTGTTTTGGGGTTTATGGGGTTTACTTTTTACCTGATTAAACTGCTCCAGCCTCTCTTTGGCCTCCAGCAGCACCGGGTCCACACCTCTGACCTTCATCTCGGGGTTGGTCCTCTGCGCCTTCAGACCGCTGCCCACCACGTGACCCATGTAGCTGAGGAGGAGGACGCCGGGGCAGTTAGAGACCTTGCATCCCAACAGTGCCTACAAGCTTTCTATTGTTTCACACACTGGTTTCTCAGTTACGGTCGTCGCCCTCTAAGTACCAATTCGGACACAACATATAACACAATTAACCAAGGGTGGAATAGAATGACAGCCACTAACTGAGAACATTCGGACTGAGATCATCTTCTTAATTCCGTCTTTTTCGACGGCCTGCGAGCTAACTGGCTGATTAACTCCCACCGATGTGAAACAGCGGCAGGAATCGATGTAGCTCCCACTGCAATCTCGGGGACATTAATGATTCAGTGTAAAGTCCAATGGCTCACTCGCCATAAAGCCCGAAGGCACATTTGAGCTACAAATCTAACCATTGACCTCATGGCCTGTTCTTGGAGTCCCGTTGAGGGGCAGGCGAGTGGAATATGTCTGACACGGGTAATAAGACTCATACGAGCTCCACTACATCCTTACTGAGTAACATGGAAATGAAACCTGAGCAACTCATTAAGTGAGCCTGACAGAATAGCTCTCTACAGACCCTTCTAAATGGACTTAGTCCTGTGAACTAAGGGAGGAGGTTGGCGTAAGGACATTGCTACTTTTATTGGAGAGTTCCAAATACTTCTCTGATTACTCTCTCTCTCACCTGATGACTGCTTACCCAGACAGTATTCAGTTACAATTCAGTCAACTTCTCATGAGTCTTATTACCCAATCCAGACAACACAATATGACAGCATGGCATGGTCCAACGAACAACAATGATGAAATCGCATTCAGAAATGAAGTGGTCCATCTCACCGAGTGGTACTGAATGCTAGCAAAACAAATACGATCATTGTTGACCTAAGGAGGCACGAGGGATTGACACACCAAGGAGACGTGTTTATTCCGGTTCATTCAGGGTTGCAGATATCTGTTAAAGTAACATGTTGGGCCTAGCTTTTCAAAAGCAGCGTAGCACATAGATAGAAAAGAAGAGCAGGTACCATTTTAATCTCTTTAATGGAAGTGCATTATGTCATGCTGTGGACCTAAAGTAAAATCACAAGAGTCACATGTCTGGATATTTGTGTCTGGTTAAATAGAGAATATACAAACCTTTATGGTGCCTGTAAACTGTTCTTTGTCTCACAAATTGGTTTGAAAATTTGGTGATGATGTTGCCTGGACTTTCCCTGTACGTTTCTCTGCTGCTCAGACAGTGCTCGGTCCTTTTCAGCTAATTAGCATGTCCTTTGTGAAGTTAAAAGATGTGTGTTAGCGAAGAGAAAACCACTAACAGGAGCTGGAGGAGCCCAGGACAAGAACCGGAGAAACGAGCCAATCAGACCCAATAAATCCAGGAAAGCTGGGCAAACAAGAACTAACCAGACCGCCCAATAATGGAAAAAAAAACAATAAACAACGCAACACTGCTACTATCAAATTAACACCTACAGTCTAAGATCATCTTATGAAGTGTCCAATTACCACCTATGGTACAAATTAACACCCACAGCGTTAATTTGTGTCTGGCTGGATGCGAACAAACACTGCAAGAACAAATTCAACACCAGGGTTTTTCGCCGCATCTAGCACCCTGTCCTTGATTACTGATTAATTTAACACTACTCAGAGAACGTTGTTAGAGGACGCGGGAGCGCCACACACGATTGGGACTGCACCGCTCTCCTCGAACACGGCAGCCCTCGCTTGGCGTGCCTCCCCCTCGTTACAGATGCAACAACACCTGTTTCCAATTAATTATCCCATGGCTAGCTGAGCATAAATAATACAGCTCCCTTCCTTGCATGCTAAAGAAATGCAAAGCCATCTTTGTAGCCCATACCCACAGCTGCCAGGAAAGTCCTGGATATTCCCGGTGCACTTCCCAACCCATCCAAGAAGGCTGTACGTGTTTGTATCCTGGGTTACACTGGAGCGGGGGAGACACCGAGATATGAAGTGTCATGAGGGCATGAGGAGAGACATTCTGCCCAGTAAGAGAACCGAACAACACTTGTCCTCTTCAGAGACAGGCCAGGGAGACGTGTGTGCATGCGATCCCCGCAGCAGCTGTTCGAGGGGCTGCGTGTGGCCGGTGAGACTGCCTTCTGCAAGGAACACAACAACCAAGCGCATAGAATAGCAATGCAGCTGGTTTTTGACCGCTGATTTCTATCACATGTGGTTTGAGCTCCACTGGTGATGTGGATGTACTAAATTTAGATTACTGTGGGGACTCCAGTGCAGAATTGGGTCCACTCGGGTCAATCAGAAAAATTCACTGGTCCATATTCCAAATGGAACATGAGAAAATAAAATAGAATCAAGATTCTGTCTCTTCTGAAGGTATCCACTGCAGATTAAAAGGTCAGAAAAGCTCACATATATTGCCTGGTTGCTGTGAGCACTGTGTGAGTGTTTCAATATGCATTATTAGTCTGCAGGCCTCACCTCTGTCACCACACTCAAACTCAGGGGAAACAGTTGATTAGGAAGCAGTATGCCCATGATTGGTTGATTAGGAAACAGTATGCCCATGATTGGTTGATTAGGAAGCAGTATGCCCATGATTGGTTGATTAGGAAACAGTATGCCCATTAAAAGCAGTAAGTGTCTAATAAGCAAGTGAAGTGCGGAAAGGTTTTTAATTGTTATGGTTGCCATGGACATTCGGTTGCTATGCTGAATACTGTGGTCAGCAGAGCATGTGATCAATGGGCAAAATGCGTAAAGGTCAAACAGGTTAAGGCATTGATTAAACACACAGAGTGGGTGTTAAACGCTCCCGCCGTGGAATAACAATTAAGGCCGACCGTGGACGACGAGCGGCGGGAAAGCAAGAAGCCATGCAGAAGAAATGTGTAACGATTCCAACTTCCTGACGGGGAGGCAGAGGGACCCCAGTGTGTGCGGAGGTTTTCGGGAGGACCGCAGGGCGGAGAGCCGGGCGGAGAACATTGACACGTGATGCACACGGGTCGGCACGGGGCCCGCTGCAGTCGGTGTGTCACACCCAGCTGGGTGGAGAACGAGCGCTGGCACACGCACCGTAGTACACACACGCACCGTAGTACACACACGCACCGTAGTACACACACGCACCGTCGTACACATGCACCGTAGTACACACACGCACCGTCGTACACACGCACCGTAGTACACACGCACCGTAGTACACACATGCACCGTCGTACACACGCACCGTAGTACACACACGCACCGTCGTACACACGCACCGTAGTACACACGCACCGTAGTACACACATGCACCGTCGTACACACGCACCGTAGTACACACACGCACCGTAGTACACACACGCACCGTAGTACACACGCACCGTAGTACACACACGCACCGTAGTACACACACGCACCGTAGTACACACACACGCACCGTAGTACACACGCACCGTAGTACACACACGCACCGTAGTACACACGCACCGTCGTACACACGCACCGTCGTACACACACGCACTGTAGTACACACACACCAGTACACACACACACTGTAGTACACACACACTGTAGTACACACACACACCGTAGTACACACACACCAGTACACACACACACACTGTAGTACACACACACCGTAGTACACACACACCAGTACACACACACACCGTAGTACACACACCGTAGTACACACACACACACACTGTAGTACACACACACACTGTAGTACACACACACCGTAGTACACACACACACTGTAGTAAACACACACACTGTAGTACACACACACTGTAGTACACACACACACACTGTAGTACACACACACACTGTAGTACACACACACTGTAGTACACACACACTGTAGTACACACACACCAGTACACACACACTGTAGTACACACACACTGTAGTACACATACACTGTAGTACACACACACACTGTAGTACACACACACACTGTAGTACACACACACCGTAGTACACACACACACTGTAGTACACACACACCGTAGTACACACACACCGTAGTACACACACACTGTAGTACACACACACCATAGTACACACACACCATAGTACACACACACTGTAGTACACACACACTGTAGTACACACACACTGTGCCGCTGTGCTTCCTTCAAAGCCCAAAAAGCAAAGGGGGCCAATATTATTAATATTATTATTAATATATATATATATATATATATATATATATATATATATATATATATATATATATATATATATATATATATATATATTATATTATTATATTATTAATATTATTATTATATATTATTAATATTATTATATTATTAATATTATTAGGGAAATATTAGCTAAATTCATCATTATAGCAAGGAACTGCATCTGAAATTACATTTAATAATATAATTATTATTTCCATATAAAGCATATTAAATGCTATTGTAATAAAGGAATGCCCCAGTTACTTTTTACTTTTTACTTTTTACTTTTACCACACAAACAGAAACCTTGTATCTTAAACCTGTGGCCAAAATCTAGTCATTCTGGAAACAATTACTTAAGAATGACAAATTCAGCTGCTAAAATTCACCCAAATTCCTATTAGGTCACAAGGAGATGTATGCAATTCTTTAAGGAGGACCATGATTTGAGATTATCTTTTAAACCTTGCTGTTGCACAAGACACTACAGGAGAATATATGGTCATTATCTCTCCTCATTATAGTTTTGACTATGAAAGCTTCGGTCCAGGTGGCCCCCAGACACTTCATGGTAATAGGCTGGATTTACCTTTCTGCAGGCTGTTAATAGGTTTGGGAATAACCACAAGTGATAGTCACATGTGCAGACCATATGTACCCAAACAGCAGATTAATTCTGCTACAGTCAACCATCTTCAAATGCATTTGTAAGAGACACATCACAGGAAATAGAGGCACAGTAACTGTTCTGAGAACAGTTAACTACAAGTGACATGATGAGCTCCCTGCTGTACTCAGACATTTCTCACAGCAAAAACATTTCTTACTGAGGTCACTGATCTCAGTTCACTGGGGCAAATGGCTCAAATGAGGCAAACCATGAAGAAGTCACAGAAAAATATTTGCTTGGCTAGAGACCAAAGAGTTTGGACTTCCCCTTTGGCTAATGGGTGCCTGTTTTCCCATGGAAACTAGAAACACACACACACACACACACACACACACACACACACACACACACATGCACACGCACACACACTTTGTGAGGAGCACAGCTTCAATTAATTTCATCCGCTCAATTAGATTAGCTCATCTGTTTGGTTAGAAGGTTATGGAAAAGGCATGTAATGAGAGGCTAATAACTATTCTTCATCTTCTCTTCCCAAACCTCCTCTTCCTGTGTTCACTTCCACCAAGCCTCTTCCGTTTCTCCTCGTGGCTTGTCTCTCCACAGCTCACATCTCTTTCCTTTTGTATTCTGCGTTTCAGTCTTGCAGTTCTGTCTTGTCACTTTAATCTCTAACCCGCACACTATTCTCACTCCATACGTTTAGTCTTTCATCAATGTTCAATAGCGTCATCACAGAATGATGCATCACTAACATAAAAACTGTATGCAGCATACAGTATGCAATGTTACGTCCATAAAGATTTTGGATTATATTGCTTAATATTTTTTGACTAACCCTCTTGGTCTTGAGCTGGTTACTGTTTAGAAGCACACAGCCGTGTCCCTTACTGTTTCAAAACCAATCCCCCCGGAGAGACCAGAAGGGGCGGTATGGTGGGTCATTATGTTTGGGGTGAGTCTCCCACTGCAACACATCTAATCGAGATATAACTGAGGACATGCATCCGAGGCCACACAGGAGGAGAGAGCGAGAACTCCTGGCTGAACTGTAGAAGAATACATCTGAGAGGAGGAGGAGGCGAAGGGGCGCGCATTAGTCAGGGCGGAGATACCGCGTTATGATGGTGGTGGGTCAGAAGCGGCTGCATCACTCTAACGCTGCTCGATTCTGTTGAATCCATCTCAGGAGGGAGGGAGGGAGAGAGAGAGAGATGAAAAAGGGAGAGAAAGAGAGAGACAGTGTGTCTAGGCTAATCCAGAGCTGCAAAACCCGAACGCAGAGACCTGGAGACTGGACTTTGGCCCTGAATGGTGTTTGACTAAAACCGCTTTCCATGACAACCTCACACGCCCAGTGAACTTAGAGCCGCAGAAGTCCAAACGAGACGCGACTGAGCAGCTCAGTGTCTGAGGTCCAGAGTGAAGATACACCGGTACACTAAACCGTTTGATTTACAGCGACACTGAGCGAAAGACACCGCAACAACTACGCATTTTAGCAAGATGAAAAATAAAATGCCCAGAAACCTTTCACTTTTTCCATGTGTAATTCTGTTAGTTTATCCAAATGACTGAAACAAATTAGACGAACATCTGCTGACCTGAACGCGCTCCAATGAAACTTCATGCACTTTTGCTCTGAGAGCCGATGCTGCCAGACTTGAGAAGTGAGACACTGTTATGTGGCCTGTGTTGAATATGATGTACGTCCAGGGGTACACAAGGTGTCCAGAAGGTGGCAGTGTTGAGCCTTTTTGAGAGTTCCTCGTTCCCTGCTTTCCGTAAAGGTGTAGTCCAGTAGATAAGAGTCCCAGAAGATGGTGTTCTGAGTCAAACATCACATCAGGATTGCCAACTCTGACGCATTGAGCGTGAGACACACGCATTTGACCGTCTTCACACGCTCTCACGCCACACTTCCGACGCCGAAAAAAATCGAGTTTATTTACCTCTGATCCACATCTATGGCGCCAACCACTGGCGAGCGATAGATCGCGATATAATACTTAATTTGTGTCAATTTACCCCCCCCCCTCCCGGTTCAAATCTCACTCCAAGTGATCTTGAGAAGTTGGCAACCCTGTCACATGTTGTGTCAGGAGTGATCGGTTAAGGTTTCCTGGAGCCATTGGTTATCAGCTTTTTACTCGCTAGCCCTCACATCCTTGCTGAAATGCAGCTGTACGTCTCAATTAAATAAATCCGCTATCATTTAAATTCATAGCATGGAAAATGATAGGATTATTACGGACATTAGTCCATAAAAAACAAACCCTTGAAACAATTCTCATTGTCCAACCCCTTTTAAAAACCTGCACGATTCTACACTTTTATTTTCCACCAGAACAGCACAAAGAGAAACCGCAAAAATCCATCAAACAAAAACAGCATTTTAGAAATTCTTGTTGCCATGCCAAGTGCACTGAGCTGACACTGACGGTCTGAAATCGACACCCCAGTTCACCCCCCACAGAAGAAACATAAATTACCATCAAAGGACCATACACGAATCATTATGCACAATAATTCACATTTCAACTCTGCAACAGCCTGAAATGCACACACACACACACACACACACACACACACACACACACACACACACACACACACACATCCCAATTAAGGCCCCACTTTGTTCACATCAGCGTGCTCCCTTCTGTTAGTACACTCTGATCTGGTTTCCATGGCTACCCTGCACTGGTGCGGCCAGTGGCCCCCAGCGTGAAGGGTGCTGGCCACGCCCCTCAGGACCGGCGAGGCTACAATAGGGAGATTTCTCCTGGGGCATGAGTGTTGGGGCCGAGCCCACATCGCACATCACTGGCCGGGGGCGAAGCCAGGAGCCAGAGCAGAGGGGCCAGGCGGAGTCTTTTCTGCCCTTTGCCAAAACAAGACACGTCGGTGAAGATTACCGCGGCGGGGGATGTCAGCACAGTGCCGTCTTCATCACCCCAGAGCCCAGAGAGGCCGGCCAGGGATAGTTTACAACTTTTCCTGGGGCAAGCAGCAGTGTGTGGGACCATAAGGTGGACAGAAGCCAAGTGGCGAGACTGTGTGTGTGTGTGTGTGTGTGTGTGTGTGTGTGTGCATGCCAACAAGAACATGACCAAAAGAGATTGGCTGTGCACTGAGACAGAAATAGTGCCTATATTCAAATGTTTGTTTTGAATGTGTGTTTTTCAGAGAATCTCATTTGTGTGACAATGGAGCTCCAGCACTTTCTGAATGACGCTTCTGTCCCAAAGAGGTCCAGGCAAAGACTCCCAAAAGCCATGGCAACTATTACCCCCCCCCCCCCCCCCCCCCACACACACACACACACACACACACACAGTGCCATCCTGTCCTATGAACCTCATAACCTCACAGATAAAATATCTAGATTGAGATACCTTACTTATATTTTTCTTATACTGTACTTTTCATATACTTAGACCACAAGAATGGAAATAGCTTGATGGCGGAGCTCGATGGAAACAGTGCAATAAAAGCCTTCATGAATAGACAGTTGTGAACACTAAAGAGCTAATTAACACTCTTATTATCAACATTACTCTACCTGTGCACCAACTGCAAAACAATAGATTAGCATGGAAGGAAAAAAAAATAGCAATTCAAAGCTAATGTCTGTCAACCAGTCGGACTGTTGTGGTGTGCGGTACCTTTCCACCACATCTTCGCCGCTCCAGCAGGTGTAGTCATTCCCCACCATCTCACCCTCACACAGCAGCTCTGGCAGCGTGGAGAAGAAGGCCTTGTAGCGCTGAATATAACCCATAAACTCTCTAAAAGAAGCATTCACTTCATTAGAACTCATTACTACTATTATAAAGAGGCAGCAGAAGAGAAACTGGGTATTTGAAGGGACTAACCAAAGAATTATATTTAAAAATCAGTGGAAGAATATAACGAGGTGTTTGTGAACAAATATGATTTAGAGAGACATGCTGTTTCACATGTACATGCACATACACACACACACACACACACACACACACACATCCCTCTGAATACCCCGTTAAACCGCTTACTTAGAGATCTTCTTCAGACTTCTGGGCTTGTCATTCTTGGAAGGTTTTAGAGGTAAGGACCTACAGGGATCATAGGTCAGTCTATTAGCAATACATTTTACATCGTGATGTGATGAAGACGGATATTAATAAAGATATTTGTGAATGATTTAAATTGAAAGCAACAAATATTTAGTACTTTAAATATATGGCACAGAGCAGTGCATGTTTAATGTAATTGTATTGCATTGTATATATTTTTAATTTTTTTCTTTTTTTCATTACTGATCATGTGAACTAACATCAGAAACACAGAGACAACTAACAAGAGGTGAGCCAGACATAACAAACAAATACAGCAAGCGTCTGTCACCTCTTTGTGAGGGTAACATGACTGTTCTCTTCCCCCCCAGGGTTGTCCCCTGTCTCGGGGCTGGACGAGGGGTCTGGGGGGTTCAGCTCCAGTGTGGACCAGGTGGAGGTGGTAGGGTCCTGGGCTGGAGGGGATGAGCCAGACTCTGTGAGAGGACCACACACCTTGTCCACCTGACAGCCACAGAGACATGGGAAGGTGGGGACTGTTTGAAAGACCATGATGTCAATACTCTAGATACGGGGCTCAGTAATGTCATATTAATGTAAGAAAAACTATGTTTTCATGTTTCATATATTAAATGTTATGCAAATGCATTAGAATTGAGGCAAAGATGGCTGGGGTCTATAGCCTACTGAATAAATGTAATTGTAATAAGTCTGAAAAAAAATTTGTATTGGATGCAACAGATATGAAAGTGCAAATATTGGTGAGTCACACTGATCCATGATCCCAGTAATGACAATTTAACATTTGCAACTATAGCATCTGTGTATGGATGTGTGTGTGTGTGTGTGTGTGTGTGTGTGTGTGTGTGTGTGTGTGGGTGTATGGCTGTGTGTGTGTGTGTGTGTGTGTGTGTGTGTGTGTGTGTGTGTGTGTGTGTGTGTGTGTGTGTGTGTGTGTGTGCACCAATGGGGAGGGGGTATTCTTCCAGAGATCCTTATTTATTTGAGGATTATCCAAACTCTTATCCCCCTCACTGTGGCCCCTGGCTTGGTGCACTGCATCTTGGGAAGGGGTTTGTCCACCCAGCCGAAGCTGCCTTTGTCCAGCGGTGAATTTGCATGCAGGACAGAGGGTCCGAGGAGAACCAACACCCAAACAACTCCCAGGGCACCCGGGCAAAGGCGTGCGACCAGGCCATTGTGAACTTCACACACACGATGATGCTACATCCCATTTATGTCACCAGTGGACATTAAGCCCCTATTCCTATGAATTTCTCCACTCACAACACCTTACACTACACAATGAGCAAAGATGCACCTTTCTATTCTCCCTAACACAGTTACACCACTGCAACTCCAACACCCACTTTGTCTTGATATCCCTGAAATATCTGACATTAAAACCATGACAGAAACCACAAGAGCACGTAAAGCACTGCCTTCCAAATGTCCTCCTGGAGAACTTCCGTTCTGTAGCTTACTCATAACCCCCACGTTACACACCTGATCAGAGTCTTCATAACTCTTCGTTGTAGTTACACTCAGGTTGGAACTGGACCTCCGTTCAACCACACTAGCTTTCCAAGAGAAGGTTTGGAAAGCAATGATCTAAGGGAGGTTTGACAGCAGGCAGAAGCACACCCATCTTCTTACGGAGCTAACCCACCCATCCTGGTTCTCCACTAATTCATCCCTCTCTCTCAGAGGTAGAACTGGTCACCCAGTGATGGTGACTCCGCTAATCCTAACGTGACCCCGCTCTCCGCCGTGCCCCAACACTCAGACCTCGTGTAAGGGGAACCGTAAGTCATCCTGGCCACGCAGCACTGGGGAGAGAGCAACACTCGATCCCAGAAGCCTGGGGGAGGACACGGCTGTACAGAGAAGGGGAGGAGGGGTGGAGGATTTAGCAGTCAGAGCGAGTTAGGTAATAATATCTTCCATTCTGATGGGCAGGTCTACATTCCTTTCAGGCGGGCCTGTGAGAATGTGTCTCAAACTTAATCCACCCTCACACACACACGCACAGACACAGACACACACACACACACAGACACACACACACACACACACACACACACACACACACACACACACACACACACACACACACACACACACACACACACACAGCTGTCAGCACCAGAGCCCAGTCAGCTCAAAGCCAAGCTGTCACAGAAGGTCCAATCCTGTTGATCCTTGTATGAATACAGATGTCCCATATACTGGATATGAAACGCATGATTCTGGCCCTGGTGCTTAACAAGGGCCCGGGCCAGTCAGGGCTAGGCGGCTATTCAAAAACACTCAAAAAGAAAGAGCAATGCGATAACCACAAGCTGGCCGTGAGTCCAGGCCTTTAAAGACTATGAGCCAGGCCACAATTTGGCTCTGCCTCTACTGCAACACCGGGCAATCTTTCGATATCTGTGACCATCAGTCATGCTTAAGCTAGGAGAGAGTGGCCTGGGGTGCCTGTGTGTGTGGAGGGGGTCCTAAGTGATGTCACTGAAAGCAAATGGCAAATGAACTAAAAACATACCCATGCATCAACAAAAAAGAGAAGTTATAGTTCGATTGCCATTGTCATTTTGGGTTTAATGCTTTCAAATGAAGATTATGTGGAATATAACACACATGCTTTTGATTTGCTAATGCTGATTTGGGGCAGTAGGTCATATCTCCAGAGCTGAATTAACTCTTAACAGAGTTTATATGTGTCCTGTTGTGCGTGACATGAACACGCCAGGCACTACGACCCAACTGTAGGCGTGAACTCAACAGGGATGGGGTGTAAGGCACCGTTGTGACTCACGACGGCGCTGAGGTGTGGTCCGTGCAGCTGGGCGCTCAGGATGGCGTCGTTAATCCTCTCTCGTATCCCCAGCAGAGCGAGCTCCAGTCGGTGGCCTCCGGCCAGCGCGGCGCTCAGCACCTCCAGCAGGTCCACGTAGCGGCTCCAGGGCGCCTGTAGTTCTGTCAGCCCGGCCAAGCAGCCGCGCATCACGTTCAGGCAGAACCCGCCGCACGGCTGGAT
This sequence comes from Brachyhypopomus gauderio, assembly GCF_052324685.1. Classification (NCBI taxonomy): domain Eukaryota; kingdom Metazoa; phylum Chordata; class Actinopteri; order Gymnotiformes; family Hypopomidae; genus Brachyhypopomus; species Brachyhypopomus gauderio. The sequence goes on from NW_027506905.1 coordinate 640,376, forward strand.
CAGCGTCAGGCCCCTGCAGTGTGGACAGTACTGCATCCGCACCAAGGCCCGCCCACACTCCTTTGCCACGCCCGCCGACTCAGTGGCGTTCAGGACTTCGGCACCTGCCACCAACGCCTGAGCCAGCGCTCGCCCAGCTACTAGGGCCCGGGCCAGGCCCTGAGCCAGCGCCTGCGGGTGTGGGCCGAACGGGTTTACGTCAGGCCGCGTGGTTCGGAGGCATTCGGCGCCCTCTGTTGACCAGGAAGAGGAACGCAGGCCGGGGTTCACCAGGTGGCGGAAGACCAATGGGAAGAGGTCGTCGTAGAAGCGGTGGACCGAACTTTCGATGGAGATGTTGGGATCACCGTGGAGGTAGTGGGCGAGGTCAGAGCAGAGGGTGACGACCAAGGGGCGGGCCTCACGGGCGATTGGCTCATAGACGGCGTCAAAGAGTGAGAGGGTGTGGTTGAGTGTGAATGACAGAAGGGAATGGAAGGTGTCTGAGGGAGAGATGGAGAGAGAATAGAGATGGAGAGAGAAGAGAGTACTGTCAGCACCTTATGATTCAAATGTGTATTTTTTAATAAAATCATCATAACATCTTATATAATCACTTTTATCTCATGATGGGATTGTTATTAAGATTATGGTAAATTAAAAAAACAAATTCTGTGATGTGATCCCCAGGACTAGATTTTGACAAGCAGAGACAGACACACAGACACAGACACACACAGACACACACACACACACACACACACACACACACACACACACACACACACACACACACACACACACACACACACACACACACACACACACACACACACACACACACACTTCTGCCGGCCACCTCAAAAACATTCAGGATTCCTTTGCAGGTACATCACAGCTGCTGAGCAAGCTGAAATCCCGAATGACTCCAACTGCATACTACACGTCTATCGAAACATCACAGACACCAACCCAACCTTTGTAATTTGAGAATAGAAACACTTGGTACAATTCTGTTTGACATTTAAGACGATGGTTTGAAATGGCAAACAATCTCATTCAGCTCTGTCACTCCTCCCATACATCTAATCCCTTCTTCCATGGGCCTAATGAAAGATGACAGCCCTTAATCCACACGTCTCGCGCGGTGGCTGTTTTGGGGGTGAAGACTGAGATGGGGAGGTGTTTGACAGTCGCTTATTCGGCCAGATTCAGCAGACAGGGATGAGTCTGCCCCCCCAGACGCTGCTTGTTTGACTTCTTCTCTTCCTCCATCAGTGAGGTCGGCTTCTCTCCGTGTGTCAGCCGTTACGTATCTGACCACCAGATGTCGGAGCTCTTCAAAGGGCTCATTTTAGTGTCATCACATTAGTTACAGTAAAAGCATTCCAGCTCATTTCTCTATGAGTGATGTGTGCTGCTGACACACAGGAATTAACATTAGCATCGCAATTCATTACAACTAGGGTTCTTCTCTGTAAATGGCAAAATGCACAGAGTGCAGATCAGATGTTCGTGAAAACGTCGTGGAGGTTTATGAAGTTTCCCACTAATGTTCCTGTCAAAGGCAATCTCACTTCTACTTTTACTTCTCCAGCCATCCCATAATTTCATGAGGCATTTTAATGTGGTCGCTGCAGTGGTTCAAGTTTGTCAGCTAATTGTGGACACTGAATGCTGTAACTACAGTTCCAAAAATGCATTTCACCACCAAAGCAACACAACACTCCCACTGGTTTAACTCAAAAATTAGATGGTCTTTAACTCAAGCTAGTGCATCTTCACATGGCAATGCGATAGCAGTTCATAATATTATATTGCAGTGTCATGATACCTTCATGTTGACGGTAAAGTCGATATCATGGCTGCAATATAAAGCTGTGTAGTATAAAGATATCAAGCCACAATAGTGGATTTTTAATCCCTTCTAACGATATCCTGGCATGGTATGGTGGCCGCTGTCTCACACCTCCGGTGTCTTGGGTTTGATTCCTGGCCCAGGGGCATCGTGTTCTGCCAGTGTGGGTTTCCTCTAGGTACTCTGTTCCCACATCCTGAAGAAGTGTGTTAGGTTGACTGACGTCTGTAAATGGGCCTGGTGAGAGTGATTGTGCTCCATCATGGACTGGTGCCATGACCTTGTGCTGAGAAGTAACAGAAGGTTTCCTCATAGCAAACATTTAAAGTGATCCCTCAGTTAGTCGACCTGGAATCAGCACCCAGAAGGTTTCTTTAGCTTAAGCAGGTGTAATTGAAGTCACATTTCGTGGCAAAACTTGCAGCTCGATGCTTTCATTGCATTCGATAGGCCGAGTGAATATCTGGGTCTTTGGCAAAGTACTTTTGGCGATGCGTGTCATGTGAGCAGGTGCAGCTCGACTGTAAGGCCCAGGAGCAAGAGCAGACATGTGCTTTAAGAGCCTGAGAAACACCTGCAGACAGAAAGAATCCCATCGATACTTTTGGCTAGTGCATCTCTTGGTAGACAGCCCAAATGTAATTTTAGGCTTAAGGCTTAAGTGGTAAATTAGGATTATTTTTTGGGAACGGAATGGAAGGAGATGAAACACAGTCACGTATTTTATGATATTCAATTGTTCCTCTTCATTGCCTATAAGGTGACGTTTGAGTGAGCACACTTCTCTTGTTTGAATAAGAATGCATGGGCTTAACAAAACATGCAGATTTTGATGAGACTGGTGTTATAAGAGGTCATACGATTTGTGAAGCATGTCCTAGCAACCACACCCAAACACTGCGAGATCAGGTGTCAGAGACAGGGGGGGATTTCACTTGGGTCATGTAGCGTGCCTCTGCTCACACTGAAATGGGAGGGGTTGGTGGGAGGGGGGGGGCAGATCGTGAGGGTTACATAGGTCCAAGGGGGGCGACTATGTTTAACCCTTGACCTTGCAGACAAGTTCGAAACAAATTCAGTGTAAAAGCTTCACATTGTCCAGGTAACTGGACCACTTTACAGGTGTCACCCACCAAGCAAGCACAAACCACATATGGGTTTTAGGCTGGGATCCTAACGGAGAGGATATCAGTGTCAGGAAGATTCTGCTCTCTATACTGTGCTTGGTGCAGGACTTAATTTAGGTCTGTTGAATAGGTAGCTGGTGGTATTTTTAGCCCCTGTGGTGTGGACGAGGTTCGAGGTGGGTTGCTGGGGGGGGTGTGAGTAAATAGCATGCGGCTTGGTACATTCCGCGCTTTGAAGTAGAATCCACTGGCCAGTGAAACTTAGTGTGGCGGCTGATATGTGCATGACACATCCGATCTGCAAATCAGGCAGCAAAATGCATGAATCACTGCAAGTGTACAGGCCCAGAAGGTTTCAGCCAGTAATCCCCTTTCATTAGTGATTACTGTACACTTGCACACACAGGGACAAAGATAAACATTACTCAGTGAGAGAGTGAAGCCACAACTGTCTAAATCTACAGTCCCCTCCTACATGGGAATGAAAGCACGTTAGGAACTCTCTCTCCCCGTTCATCAGGGCACCAGCTACAATCCCATGAAAAGCAACAAAGGGACACAAATGATCTTTTCGAGCCCATTCATCTGAACTCATTATAGGGCAATACATTGAATCTAACATGGATGGATCTCCAAGGATACTCTGAGAATTTCAACATTTGCCTTTGTGTCGCTGGAGCTCGTTTAATATTCACTCTGTTGGCAGGAGAGAGATCGAGAATACGGGCCGGTGCCACTGCCACGACTCCTGAGGAGATTCAGAAAGACCCGGAAAACAAATGAACCTTGCGTGCACAGCAACATGTTAATGTTCCAGCGTTCAAAATCAAATTTTAGTGCAAAAACAATGTTGTACAATCTAGAATGAAAATATCAAAGACTTTTTAAAGATGTTTAAAGATGCCTTTGCTGTTTTTTTTTACTTGTCAAAACTTCAAAATTGGCCTCAGATTGAAAGGTTTTTACTGCTACTTTTAAGTGTTTGCTCCACATTGGACAAATTCCATACTAAACAGAATTAGAGCATGCAGGCCTGTTTGTGAAGAACACTGTACATATTGCTTGTTGACTGTATGTCCCTCATCAAATCAGCCCCCGTGTCCTTCTCTGTGAAACAAACAATATTCAAAAACCCAGATTAACACGTCATGGAACCGCACACCCTCAAAGAACTTTCCTAAATTTGTGCTAAAAAAAAATCCATCTCTTTAAATGAGCGTGTTCTGTTTGAAATACAAAGCACATTTTCTTAGGAGAGGTTAAACTGTTAAAGAGAACAATCTGTACAAATATATAGGCTTCAACTGTACTGTTAATAATGCCACTGTAAAAGATGTCATGGCAGCCACTGTAAAAGTTTCTATAAGGAATTGCTGCAGAAACCATGACTCTCAGACAACAGCTCATAGAGCATAGCAATATACACACATGGCCTAATAATACAGGGCCCCTGTGATTGGCTACTGCAAGAGACTGTGTCACAGTCTGTAGTGTGACAATGTGTAGTTATCCAGATAATCCATAATAACAACTGTTGCTCTGGTTCTGGCCTCTGTAGAACTGGTCAGGTCTAAATCAGACCTATAGCTAGTGTCTCTCGCATTTGCACATGTGGTGACACAAACTCTCTCTGCTTATTTTTGGGGGCACACACATCAGAGACACATTACATGTAAATAAACAGGCTGTTTAATGGAGCACAGTCTCTGAACATTGTGCTCCGTCTAATAATGGACATAGAAACCTGGGCAAATATGTACACACACCTCCCATAACAAAACTACAGACTGTCTTGCCTCATGACGTATTGTTGTATACCAGCCCATGGATCTAATGAAGGTCAGTTAGTTATGAGAAACCTTCAGTAGTTCCTGCTTAAGGTTTTTTGAGTAGTTTAATTGATTGAGATTAATTGAGGATTAATCTCTGATGCATTTATACAATATCACAATATTTCCCAATGGTCACAATATTTGTATGATGACCAAAAAGCAAAACAGGGACAAAGATCACAATGATGAAAGTTCAACATGTTGTAGCCCTTTGTGTGTGTGTAAAACAGAGCCGGAGTGGCTAATCGGGAGATTCGGGAGGATTCCCGATGGGCCGGCTCATGTCAATCTCTAGTTTGGGCCAATTGGGAGGGAAAAATAATTTTGGGCCGGATTTGGGCATGAAACTCCCAGACTGAAAAAGTATCCCACTCCGGCCCTGGTGTAAAATCATCCCTGTGGGTTTGCCTGTACGTGTCAGTCAGCAGAAGGCTGTAGTCAACTGCACTGTAGGCCCAGAGGCTCCAAACAGTGTATCAGCTCAGGGAGGTCATCTGATCACAGGTTCAGCACGTCCCTATGGAACAAAAGTCTTTGGTCGTCTGATCACAGGATCAGCACGTCCCTATGGAACAAAAGTCTTTGGCTGCGTAAATGTTAATCCTTGGTCTCAATAAACCTGATTAAGAAATGAAGTTTTCTTGTGAATGTCAGGACTGCCATGAGACCAGGAGAAAAATAGCAGCACTGAATGTACCTTGAAACATCTGTTGCTGTTTCCTGTTTATTATAAAGGGTCGAAAATTACGTGTGCGTGCGTGTGTCTCTGTGTGTCTGTGTTTGTGCGTGTCTCTGTGTGTGTGTGCGTGCATGTGTGAGAGAGTGTGTGTGTTTGTGTGAGCGTGTGTGTGTTTGTGCGTGTGTGAACGTGCACATGAAGAATTTGTCTCATTAGCTCTTTTCTTGTGGCCCCTCAGACCTTCTAAAAGCGCTTGTGTGTAACTGGCGAGCCAGTAACCAGTGCCTGTCTGTACCTTCCACACAGGGAGGGGAGACAGTTAAACAGTTAAAACATAACTAAAGTTCCCCAACAGAGAAGGACGGGGTTTGAATCACACCTCTGAATGCAAGGACCAATTCAGCACCAGAAAACATTTTATGCAAAAAATCTAAATGTATTGCCTCTGATTTTAAAGTCAATAAGCACTCCACTAACTTAACTATGCGGCTGCTGCCTTTGCAGAAATAAATGTCCGTGTACGATTGAACATAATGAATGCAAATAAAATTAATTTGACTTTACACATCCTCGGCTTTACAATCCTGGTTTTTAAAGCTTCAAGGACTGCCTTGTGGTTGTATTAATACATCATGCTTTTTATCTCATGGATTACAGGTCAGAGGAGTTCGATCCAGCTGACACACAGCCACGTTCTGCACCTACGATCCAGCCAACGCAAATATTCCCCCTCTATACGGTGTACCCGTGCATGTCACGTGTGGCCGGGCCCTTCTCGTGATGACCGTGTCTTCGCCGCTCTCGCCCGCTGCTAGGCGCCCTTACCGTGGTAGACAGACGCGTGATTGAGGATGAGATACTTGAGCTCGAAGCTGTAGGAGAGAATGTTCTGGAAGATGTCCCTGCGCGCAGCTGCGTGATAGCTCTCCTCCATCTTGCGGGTGCAGCAGGTGGGACCCTGGTGTTTGCAGATCTGGAGATCCGCGTCTGCAGAGCAAACGTATCGGTCAGATCCACCGCCGCTAATGCTGAGGCCTCCAGACTGGAGACTTCCATGAAGCTATTGTGATTTCACTCAGATTCGTGGCCTAGTTCACTTATAAACATGTATAAATATGGATACATTCATATCCATGTAGTAGGTGTTAGATCAGTTGAATCAGAGCAGTCATCCCAAAACAGTACAGTGAGCAACACGTTTAAATGGGACACATAGCAGACAACAAAATCACCTGTATAAAACTTACTTTCATCTGATATTTACTTGGCATGCAGTCTATTCAAATTGTCAAATGTTAGTTGTAATATTACACTGATTCTTACTGGTATGACCTAACCTGCATGGGGAGAGTATCTGCCCTGCCAGACGCCCTTATGCTGGTGAGGAATCCATCACGGACCCAGCACAGTTAACCCTGCATTACAACAGCTGACTGAGATCATTACGACCTCCCTGACCTTTCACACAGGCTCTTGTTTGTTGCTCCCTCTGTCTCATACGCACACACAGAGAGAGAGAGAGAGAGAGAGAGAGAGAGAGAGAGAGAGAGAGAGAGAGAGAGAGAGAGAGAGAGAGAGAGAGATTCCTAATTTCCAGGTTGTTTATACAGTTAGGTTCTAAAACACAGCTGAATGGGCGATGGGCTCTAACTGCACACTGAACATGGACAGTCAAGTCTCCATTCCTGAGTGACTGTATTTTGATCCATGATATATTGTTTCTAAATGTTCATTATCCTGCCGATGAAATCCAAACTTCGATTGTTATCCATATTTTATAAGGATCAGAGTTGCCACACTTATTTCATTTATTTTCATTAAAAACAAAGAGCTGAATAGACTCCATCGGCTTCCATTTCGATTGCAGGGCGTGTTAATTATTTAATGATTTATGATGCGGTGATATGCAGAGTTATTTGTCATGTACATCATATGGGTTAATACTGGCCTGAACCAACCTGTTGTCGCTGTTTCTGGAACCCATCTTAAAGGACCAATTTGACGCAACTGGAAAGCTGTTTTAACTTCATGACAACTGTGTGCACCTGCGAGTTTAATTCCCCACGTCGACGCAAAAGTGACCAATATCCAGCAAATCCAAACGCGCGGTAATATTTTTCGGAACATTGCACCATTTCAATCCATAATCTTGTATAGCAACTGAAAGACAATGTAAGACAATCTAAATATATATATATAGATCCCACGCTTTCTTTAAAAGTCTAAGATCATACATTTAAAGGTGGGTATTCCACAAGAGAGCTGTGCTCGCTCCTCCAGTCCCAGTGAGGTTCACATGCTTCTTTATTCTGGACGCGCAGTCAGCGGCTAAAAGGAGCGTCGCCTCATTCTGAGGAGTTAGCGGCACTTGTGAAGAGGGTCCGTGTCCTCTCACTCTCCCTGACCAACACTCACGTCTTCTCCCTCACACTACATTCAGCAGTTCGCCCAAGTAATAGTACTGCGATTTATTGCATCTGTCTAGAAATAAACATTACCGAACGGTACAGCGTCCAGCATGTAGCTATGTAGCGTGTCACTATGGGACACGCAGCTTACACACCCGCATAAATAAAACCCGCTTTCATCTGCTTATGGTAAAAACGTAATTAACAACTTACATATATTTGCTTGCCTGGCGATATATACATGCATATTACTAAATACATTGTATAAAACCATTGTACATAAACGTGTTAGACCTATATTGGCAAGCTCGAAGTTTGGAGAAGTGGGTCTTGTAGTGTATTTCTTATTGTTGGATGTGTGACTGACTTGGGCACCACATGGACGCAGAAGCGATGCGCTAGCAGCTTTTGAACCGCAGTGTCTCAGTCAATGACATGACGGTTTACAGATTCTCTCACAGTTGCTCCACAGTTGTAATTAAATGGCCGACCGTGATCATGTGTACACTGGCAGGACACACAGACGTGAAGTCCCAGCGCACATCAATCTCTGACGCATCTGCTGGACGAAACAAGGCGGCGTGTCAGTGTCCATCCCCAGGACGCGAATGAAACGCAGGCTCTCTCTGTGGGACGTATTCAGTGTACACCATGATGAGAGTTAGACAAACACTCAGCAGTCACTCTCTATAGGGTAATTATATGGCAATTAGAGTACTCTAAAACCATGCTCAGTGAACCATATTGTTAAATCACATAAATAAATGAGGTATACAATTAAGATGTAACATCTTAGGACAAACTACCAATTAACTAACTCTTTTTGTTAAAGTCAAGGTTATTTATATGGTGCTTTTACAACACATAACAAAAAGGCTTTACAAATGTTTGGGGTTCAGAACCCCAATTAGACCCCCCCCCCTTTCAAAAAATGATAGTTAATTTCAGTGTAAAATATTTCAGATTTAAATAAAGCTGTTAGTCAAATTATGTTAGTTAAAATGAATAAGTATATACAGTGAGGAAAATAAGTATTTGAACACCCTGCAACTGCTACTTTCTCCCACTTAGAAATCATGGAGCAGTCTGACATTTTCATCTCATGTGCAAAAATTTAAATCCGGAAATCACAATATGATTTTTAATAATTTATTTATGTGTTACTGCTGCAAATACGTATTTGAACACCTGTGAAAACCAATGTTAATATTTGGTATAGTAGTCTTTGTCTGCAATTACAGAGGTCAAACGTTTCCTGTAGTTCTTCACCAGGTTTGCACACACTGCAGGAGGGATTTTGACCCATTCTTCCACACAGATCTTCTCCAGATCAGCCAGGTTTCTGGGCTGTCGCTAAGAAACACGGAGGGGGCTTCCACCCCCATGCCCGGCACCCAGGGAGCGGATGGGGTTAGGTGCCTTGCTCAAGGACACCTCAGTCATGGCCACAGGTCTGGGAATCGAACCCATGACCCTCCGGTCACAAGACCTGTTCCCTACCACCAGATCATGACTGCCCCAGTCGTCCTGTCCCATGTGCAGAAAAACACCCCCAAAGCATGATGCTTCCACCCCCATGATTCACAGTAGTGATGGTGTTTTTGGGATGGTTCTCATGATTCTTTGTCCTCCAAACACGAATAGTGGAATTAGGACCAATAAGTTCTATTTTGGTCTCATCTGATCACAGAACGTTCCCCCATGTCTCCTCTGGATCATCTAAATGGTCATGGGTGAACTTAAGACGGGCCTGGACGTGTGCTGATTTAAACAGGGGAATCTTCTGTGTCATACATGACTTTAAACTATGACGTCTTAGTGTATTACCCACAGTAACCTTGGAAACAGTGGTGAAATTTTGTCTCTGGTGTCGTGTCTTTGCACTTTGCCATGTTAGTAGTTGGAGTCTTACTGATTATGTGGAGTGGACAGGTGTGTTTATGCAGGTAACGACCTCAAACAGGTGCTTCTAATTTACAATAATAAGTGGAGTGAAGGTGGATATTTTAGAGGCAGACTAACAGGTCTTTGGGGGTCAGAATTTTTGCGAATTGGCAGGTGTTCAAATACTTGAAATGAAATGTGCCATATTTGTCAATTGTGAATTTACACCCCAATCGAAATTTGTCCTCCGCATTTACCCATCTGTGCAATTAGAACACACACAAACACACACACTAGTGATTACTAGGGGGCTGTGGATCACACGTGCCCAGAGCGGTGGGCAGCCCTAGCCCGGCGCCCGGGGAGCAGTTGGGGTTAGGTGCCTTGCTCAAGGGCACCTCAGTCATGGCCTCAGGTCTGGGAATCGAACCTACGACCCTCCGGTCACAAGACCAGTTCCCTAACCACCAGGCCATGACTTATTTGCAGCAGTAACACATAAATTATTACAAAATTATACATTGTGATTTTTTAAAGATTATGTCTCTCACAGTAGACATGCACCTAAGCTAAACAATACAGATTTTTACTAAAATTCGTTGCCCTGGGACAAACAAGTAGAACATAGAATGTTATATTGCAATATGAACTCTAGAGGGCGGCATAACACCTCGAAAACACTACGAATCCGCGTGACAAGCAGCATTGTGAATCAGGGAATCTAGTCCAGTCTTGTTTTTATAAAGGTACAAACTTATACAGCATCTTATTGGCTTAAGGACGGAAATTGTGATCAAGAGCGGGCGAGAAAAGTGCGCTCGGTACATTGTTAACATTTTGTGTTCTTATGTAAAACCCAAAAAAGCTTTGCCCCGTGTGAGGCTCGAACTCACGACCTTCAGATTATGAGACTGACGCGCTGCCTACTGCGCCAACGAGGCTGTAAACGACCATTTATGCATATATTTAAAACGCGAATGGTGATTGGTTCTATGTCCTACAACTCAAGTTATTAAGTGTTTTATAGGTCTTTTATCAAGTCCCGCCCATTGCGAACTTATTTAAGAACACAAATTAAACGACATAGATTATTTAAAGATGACTGTGGTGATGTTCGTCTTTAAATAACTTTACGACAGACCAAATACTTATGTCCAGATATTTGACTCTCTAGATTGACTGTCATACAATGTCTAAAACTATATTATATTTATACATTATATTTCAATGAGTTTGATTATGTTTTGTAACTTGGTTTATAAATCTAACGAGATTAAGCTGGTAATTTTCTACAGCCTTATGAGCCATTACACGCATTTCTCTTGACATAGAACATGAAGCCAACTCTGCATTTCCAACGAAAAATCATATACACACCGGTTCTCGTTTTCGGCATAAAAAACCTCAAATGTGCTTTATTTTGACTGGCGTTTCTTCATTCATTCATTCGTCTTTGACAGTAAATGTTTTGGGGGGCTTCGACGTCAACTGTGTTACACGAGTAACACCATTTAAGTCAAACTACAAGCACCAAAATCAAAAATATTGTACATATTCCAAAATAAAATGGGCATTCGAACTAGTTAAGTACGTGTTTAATGTGTTTAATGTGATTCGTGTTCTCAAATCAACCACATTCCCGTGATTTTGAGTGACTCCACATTACTTCCACGTAGCCTTGAATTGGTCATTTTTTGGCACAAAATATGGACGACGTGTGGGGAAAAAAAACGTTGATAAGAAACTTGCATCTCAGTGTGCCACGTTATCACATTCTGCGTGCAAATACTGGAGTATGTAACCGCCACCAGTCTCTTCTCTTTAGTCCAGCCTGCAGACCCAGGGCATCATGTCTGGCCTTAACATAACTCTCGTTTACTTCATAGCTGTGGTCGCCATATCTGCGTGTGCTAGAGCTCTGCTTGCATGGCAGAGGCCGACATGGAGTTTCCTGGCTGAATTCATTGCTGCTTTCTCACTTGCAGCCTCCAGACTGGAGGTGCAAACCATTTCTGAGGTGGGCCAGTGGGCCTTGGGTTTAGGGCCAGACGTCACCCTCACCTTGCTTTTCCTCACCCTAACTGTCCATGCAATCATCATGCAAGGAGTCAGTGGGAATCCTTCGGTGACCGCAATGAGGTTTCTGCAGAAAGGGGACGGAGGTGTTTCCAGTCTCCTGAGCGTGGCTGCCCAGTTCTCAGGCGCACATCTCGCCCTGATCTTGGCCGGCCGGTACTGGGCAATGGAACTGACGGACATGCATATGCTAAAAAATCTGATGTCGTCGGAGTGCAGCAGCTCCCTGCGCTGTCCGCTGGTCCAGGGGGTGTTTACAGAGGCCGTGAGCGCCTTGATCTTCCATCTGGCACAACTGGGCCTGGAATGCAGGTCACAGCTGCTCCGGACTCCCTTGCTGGCTCTCCTTCTGACCTTCCTCTTTTACGCAGGTATGGAAACGACACCGATGACTTTACTGAGTGGCGTGTATTTGTTGTTGTCTTTGGATTCACAGAATGGCTGTGGTCTGCTGTTTTTCACTTCATCCTTTTCTTCTGGTTATCTTTTAATGTTTCCTGGCTGTATGAAGCACAGTGAACTGCTTTTGTGTATCAAATGTGTTACACAAATGAATTTGCCCCATCAGGTATGTCAGTTAAGAGAAAGGTGACCTGTGTAGCGCTATCACCAAAGCATCTAAACAGACATTTAGTTCATTTTGGTTAAACAGGAATATGAGTATTATAATCAGGTATATAAGAGAAAGGTTTCCAAATTCCAAACCCCTGCAGATAATCAGATGTTCTTGCATGTGTTCCTTCAAGGTAACAACTTCACGTCTGCTTATGTGAATCCATCCCTTGCGTATGCCCTTACCTTCACCTGTCCTGGCCACACCTTCTGGGAATATCTTCTAGTCTACTGGCTTGGGCCCCTCATTGGTAGGTCACTCTACACTGGACAAAACATTTGTGATGCACCTGTAATGCCGAATGCTTTAAGGATTTCACACGTGTGACGTAATCTTACATTAAGTTCTGCTTCTGAAGTGTCATCAATATTCCTAATCCAGTTTCTTAATCATGAACAAATCTGCGTAATCACTTTCTTATGCCATTTGGATATGTATACAATTTACGCAATTGCTGTAGATGAGGCCTTTCAAGAACAAATCTGCAATATCAATATTGTGCATGAAGACACATTTAACGTTTGATTATGATAAATATATACATGTATGTGATATTTTTTCAGGCATGGCCCTGTCCTTGTTTCTCTATATGGGCAACATTCCTTTGCTTTTCACCACGAACCTGCTTTACTCAAAAAAAGCACGCTTCCGTTTGCCAAAGGGGAGAAATTCTGAAGAGGAAAAAGAGTAAAACCCTCAGAATGGTATGAATGTTCATCCTGTACCGTGCGGTTTTGAGGTTATGACATCTTTCTACCAGTTCAGGACTGCATTCTCTCAAGGACAATGTCTTCTCATGTTCTTTCTTGTAAGGACCACCAAGCACGAACCTAACCTCAGATATGTACAGACTCGATACACTTGGCAGTTATTAAATACATGTAATTTCAGTGTGTTGAGATTTAGCTTGTATGTCCTAGGCTTACACAAAAAAGAGGCTAAGCACTAAAATACAAGCATTACAAAACACTAAAATAAAACTATGGATTGTTACTTTGTCACTTCTAGCTTATTTTTATTGTCATTCCAAAAATGTCCAAACACTCTTGTACAACAAACCAGTCATTCAGTAAATCCTAATATAACAATACACCAAGTGCAGTTTGAGGTCATAACATATGTTCAGATAATAGAAATCTTGTCTATGATACATTTCCTGGGTTTAAAGTCATGCAGAATCTGGAGTTTACCTCAGTTAATGGCATTACCTCTGTCATCTCTGTTCGCAATGTTTGTTGTGTGAGAAACATGTAATCAAGTGTTAGCAGCATATAACACAAGCAGGCTCAAGAAGAAGAGCACACTACCAGGGCTTCAGGACTTGGGCTTCAGGACTTGGGCTTCAGGACTTGGGCTTCAGGACTTGGGCTTCAGGACTTGGGCTTCAGGACTTGGGCTTCAGGGATGCTGGGTTATGTGTTGAAGGAGTCGTACTCAATTGATCAGACTTATCCACCAGGGTCAAGGTTTTGGATGATGGATTCACATCTGTGGACATAATTAATAAACAAATAAATAAGCAAGAAAGAGGGAAATGCACAAAGTAAAATCATCCCCAAAGTTTAAGGAAAGCTAAATACATTTTATTACTTTAATTGTTTTAATTGTTTTGACTGTTGTGTCTTCATACCTGAAACAGCAGCAGTACTTGGTTGAGAAAGGTTTTCTAACTGAGCCTCTGGTCGGTCCACCCACAGCTGATGACTTGGGTTGTTTTGAAATGATTTGGTTAATCCACAGTTCAGACATCGCACAACGGTCATGCGCTGTCGTCGAGAACCTCCTTTAATGTTCCAATAGAATAAATAAATGATTCAAATTGTACACAATCACTTAAACAATGTATTAAAACAAATTAAAATGGGCACTTTTTGTTTGAAAGAAGATTTTTTTTACTTCTTTGTCTGACTGTTGAAGTAACTCCAGGGATCAGTAATGAGTAACATTTCTTACATATAGTTCTTTTCACTGAGGGGTCTCTGTAAAACGAGATATTAACCGTATATTTTAATACGTGACAATTTCTTTTAAAGGAAGAAACGTTGTGCGTTATATTTTAAATATACACGAAAACATTAAACTGCAACGTCTTAAAACAGCTGGTAAACACACTCACTGCCTCAACACCAGGCGTTTGGCGATGGTCTTTTGTGTGAAGCAGTAAAACCGAGACAACTCGGTGTTGTCGGGATCTTGCGACACGACGCAGTGTGCAGCCTACAGTACAAAAAACCAGTTTATATTAAATTAACTTGATAACTTACTGGACGTTAGCTCCATAACCGTTAAAAAGATAGCTAGCATAACTTACTTGATAGAGGAAGTTGAGTCTCTGAAAAGCCTCTTTATCTTTTATATTGCCTGCCATGGTTTGTCAAAACTAGAATCTAACAATAGATCAGAGTAAATTCTCAAAATCGTGTCTGAGAAATAAAACATGCGCACAATGACATCCTGGCTAGTTCTGTATTTTTACTCTTCATCGCGGACTACAGCCAGCAGGAGTCACGTGTCGCCATCTTTCGGAAAGGATCCTTAAAACACCCGATACCTTATTAATAATAATAATAATAATAATAATACCTTATTAATGGGATATTCGCCATTGTATTTTAAGCACGACAGGTCACAAAACATGTGCTAGCTTTACGAAATATCGAGTAGTGTTTCCTGAAGCTGGAATAATTTAAAATCACGTAATACAGTACCTGAAAAAGATGTAAAACGTATTGGCCCGTACGGGGATCGAACCCGCGACCTTGGCGTTATTAGCACCACGCTCTAACCAACTGAGCTAACCGGCCACGACGCGCCCACACCCGTAAAACCACACACAAGGGCCCGGAGGACCTGCTGCAACTATCGGTGGATCTCCCTCTTCACCCCTCTCAGAGGAGGGGATCTCCCTCTCACCTTCCCCAGTAAGGTCTATGCAGGGGTACTGGGGAGGACTGGAGAAGAAGTTCAGTCCATTGTCCAATCTCAGTTACAGGAATGCACGATGGCTTAAGACTAGCCACTGTTTGGCAATATTTTTTGTGAGATTGGTTTTTGGTTTTGTAATTTTCATGTAGATTTCTTGTTGAGTTATTCTTATTATTGGTTGAAGGCCTGCTATAACAGCCTGGGATTAACATCTCTGGATTGTATTTTACTAGTGGACCTATAAGTCTCAATCCTTCAGTTTCCTCCTTTAGTTCAGAGTCAAATATTTAAACTATTCAATAGAGATGGAGCAGTCGGGAGTGGTGAGGATTAGTGATGAAATTATATTGAAAGACGTAACTCGGTTTTTCGATTTTTCTTCTATATTTGGGGCTTGGTGAATGTCACATACATATAGTGCAACAGCAATATGCATTTATTGTTGACTTGATAACAAAGAAAACGGTTAATCTCCCCGTCGGGGAATCGAACCCCGGTCTCCCGCGTGACAGGCGGGGATACTCACCACTATACTAACGAGGAGTGATTGTGCTAGTATGATATAACTCATATAACGAATAGATATATAAATACAATATTAATTTACTAATGGACATGGCCAACACAACGTCCAAATTCCCCTCGATCCGTTTTGTTGCGGTTCGCCTGAAAAGTAAAATCTTCTCCACAAACAAAGCACACACTTTACATTTTCCTTCAGTAAATTAATATTTAGAAGTCAATTCCTGGTTAAAACTGCATTCTGTATCTTTCTTTTTTACTGTTAGTTGCCATTTCATTTAGTAGTACAGGTTTAGCTGCTTGGCATCTCTGCCTGTCGCACCTCCTCCAGTGCACTTTGAGGTCAGACCCCCAACTGCTATCTTTTCTCCGCAGCCATATCCAGAAACTCGCTTTTTCTGCCTCTTCTGCCAACTCCTTGGTTGCCCTCCTCAGGCTTGCTCCAGTCATTCCAGCAGTGCGGAGGAGTCAGACTGCAGATCCCCCTGCAAAGCCCCTACACCCGACCTCCACAGGGTGAATGGTCACGGCCCAGCCTCCACCTTTGCACTCCTGCACCAGATGGCTGTACTTGGACTGCTTGAGTTCATGTGCTACTGGTATTCCTTCCTCCCAAGGCATGGTCAGTTCAATTATGAGGACTTTCTTGGCAGCCGTAGACCACATTACAATGTCGGGTCTTTGCATCGTCTGAGTTATCTCAGTTGGAAAAATTAGCTTTTTGTCCAAGTCGACACGCATTTACCAGCTCTTGCCTGGGCTTAACAGACATGCTAACTTCCCCACTGCTGTCTTCTGTCTTATCTCCCTGGCTTGAGAAAGGCAATGGTTGGACACTGGAGTTCTGTTGAGCTGTTCACCCTGACCCTGCACTTCTCCAACAGCTCTGCCAGCTTCCTCAGCACCTGATTGTGCCTCCACCGGAAGCGCCCCTGCGTTAGGGCAACGTTGCACCTTGAAAGAATGTTCTGGATGCCTGCATTGTCCTTGCTATACAGGGGGCACTTGCTTTCACTTCCGAACCATTGGGAAAGGTTACGAGGGCATGGAAGGGTGTCATAGGCTGCCCTCAGGAGGAAACTGAGCCGTGACTGTGGGGTTCGCCAGATGTCAGCCCATGTTACGACTCTGTGGATGATATCTTCCCAGCGAGTCCAAGCTCCCTGTTTTGCCTGGGACACAGCCTTGATGATGTAGTGGTCCTGCGCCACTTGGGAGACCTCTTCCACTACCATAGCCTTCCTCGGTTTCCTTGTGGCTTTGGACCACAACTGGATTGGTTGCCCCCAGCCTAACCCTGCCCGACTGACTTGGACTCTTCCAAGAATCTCCTTGTGTTGCAGCCTGGAGACCGCTTGGTCCACTTCCTCCTGTGCCCTCCACTTCCACCCAGTACGGACGGTCACCGCTGCTCCCTTCACTCTGCTGTGAAGCACATGTGGAAATTGGCGAAATACTTGCCAATGATGTCTCTGATGCATCCAGGGATGTGGATGAACTCCAGAGCAAACTCTACCAACTTGTGTGGTACTGAGCCATAAGCATTTGCCAAGTCTAGCCATACCACGTGTAGGTTGCCCTTCTCCCTTTTGGCATGCTGTATTTGATCCCATATCACAGATGCATGCTCATCACAACCCGAAAAGCCTGGAAGCCCATCCAGCCCATTGTGAATTTCCCCATTGCGGGACTAATAAAGGCTTATCTTATCTTTATGACAGCTTGTGTCGAGGAAGCCGACGATCCTTCTGGACAGGACTGAGGAAAAGATTTTCCACTCCACGTTCAGCAAGGCAATCGACCTAAACTTGCTGATGTCTGTGGAATCCTGCACCTTGGGGATGAAAATTCCAACTGCCTCTTGCCACTCTCCTGGGATGGATTGCTTCTTCCACAGAGTGCGCATGAGCTTCCACAAGATCCTGTGGACAGTTCTTGTACATCTTGTAAGTCAGCCAGTTTGGTCCTGGAGCTGTGGTTGACCTTGCTCTTCTGATGACCTCTTCAACCTCACACAGCCTGTGTGAAGAAGTGTCAAACAGGTTCTTTGGGGAGTCTGGACGTGGTATGTAGCCTGGTGAGCCAAGAGGGATATGTTTGGCTATGTCTGTGTACTGGCCATTGATGTACTGTTCTAGCTCCTCTTTCGAGATGGCGAGTTTGCCACTTTGCTTCTCGTCCAGCAGCTGATGGGCAGCAGTGGCGGACTTAGCAATTTGGGGGCTCAAGGCGAATTTAGCTAGGGGGCCCATCAACATTAATATGTGAGAAATAAGTTAGCTAGTCAGGGGGCCCCTAAAGTGGGCTGCAGTGGGAGGGGCCCAAGGCAATTGCCTAGCAATGCCTCTATGCAAAGACCGCCTCTGATGGGCATAATGGAACGGATCTTTGAAGAAATCTTTTCTTGCCTTCTCCTTCCGTTTTCGGCACCTCCTGAGTCTCTCTGCCCGACGTAGCTTGGCAAGCCTTTGCTTGAGGTAGTCCCATAGTGCCTTGAGGCCTTCATTTTCCT
Organism: Brachyhypopomus gauderio; assembly: GCF_052324685.1. Classification (NCBI taxonomy): domain Eukaryota; kingdom Metazoa; phylum Chordata; class Actinopteri; order Gymnotiformes; family Hypopomidae; genus Brachyhypopomus; species Brachyhypopomus gauderio. The sequence goes on from NW_027506905.1 coordinate 658,791, forward strand.
CCGGGGCTGCTTTCCTCCACCTTTTTCGTAGCTGGTGCCTATTGGCTACGAGCTCCTCTATGTATCTTTCCCTCCGTCCTTTCTGTCTCTGAGCTCTGGCTCGCCTGGTCCCACACACTCCAAATCTCTCTTTGCACTCCTCATAGCTGATCTTACTCAGCAAGGCCAGTTTCTGCTCGACTGTTCCTTGCAGGGAGTGCTCCTGCACTTCATTCAGGTGATCATCAAGTCTGTGCCACTCATCTTGGTCTTTTGCCCATGGCCACTTGATTTTTGGGTGCCTTTCTGGATGTTTGCACAAGCTTACTGGTGTGGCTCTTGGGGGAACATTAAGAGCATCCTTCTCAGGAGCTGCCTCCATCTCCTCTCTTACATTTGCTGAGATTACCCTCAGCACTGCTGGCACCTGCTGCACTGTGGTTTGTCACCTGGCTTTTGGTCCCTTCCGTCTCACCTGCCAAGGCGGTGTGGTCATGCTGGTTGGGGGTCCTCCGACACTTCATTCTCCCTTGATGGATGCTCAGCCCTTTGAATGAATATAGAGCTAATAGCTAATTTCTTGAAAACTGTCCCAAAACATTCGAGTGAAGGTGCGTGAACGAACTGTGCAAAAGTCTTGCTGTATCATTATTTATTTAAAAAATAAAGCGTTATAAAATATATTGTGATGCATTGGCCGGGAATCGAACCCGGGCCTCCCGCGTGGCAGGCGAGAATTCTACCACTGAACCACCAATGCGTCTCTGGAGGCTAAATTAGCTGTTAGCTAGCTAACGTCGCACGTAGTTACAATTAAAGTTTTCCATTTGCGTATTTCTTCTTTGGAAGAAACACACAAATAAAATCATGTATCTCTTTCATGTTGACTATGTTTACCCTTTCTTCGTCGTGTTACACCAATTAGCAATCCAGCTAACTGGCTACCTCGGTTTTAACAGGAATGTCACAAATATTGACCTAGCCATGCATTTTCATAGGGTTAAATCCATCATAGGTTACATAGTGTAAAGGGAAACGAAAAAGTTACCGAAGTCAGTATTTGCCATTGTACGCCTTATTTTTAATCAGTCTTTTAGATTCCTCACAAAAAGTTATGAGAATAACTCTTTACATAAAAATATATGAGGTAGCCTAATAGCACCGACGCAAATGAATGCTCGTTATGAGTAGGCCTTTCGAAGCTGTCCTAAGGATTACAGAAGTTTGTCTTTTGACAGAAAGTAGCTCCTAGATAGAAAGACACATACATCTCTTCCTGAAGACTGACACATCGAGAAAAAGTGAAATAAACGTTGAATACTTATCCAAATGCACTGCAGAAATACGCTTTTTCATATGGCTACTAAACAAAATAGCCCCCTGATACCACTTTATCAACGGTTTACCACGTATCTGTTAGGGGAAATGCAGCATGTTCATCTACACGTTGGTTTCAGGACATCCATATTTCAGATATAATGTATAATAAACATACATTTTAGAAAAAAAAACTAGAGCTGTAGAAAACGTCCTTTGGATTTCCAGGAAACGCCTTTAGTTGATTTAGCAAGATCCAAAGTGGCGCAAAGCAGAAGAGTTCTCCGTCCCGGCGTCATTACGGATTAACAGTCATATTTATTACAGCTATGTTTCCTCGTAATAAACAATGTTAGTTACTACAAAAAAGTATTCAAATACACAAACACGTAGTCTAAAAGTCCTTGTTGACCAACTGAGCTTAAGTGTTATCCTTCTTTGAAGTACATAACATACACAATTCATCTCGTGAAATATTTACCCTGATGTTAATGGGAGTCTGGCAACACAAAAAAGATGACTATTCATTCCTGAAAATAATAGTTCCTACTTGAAAAAATGAAATCTCAGGGGAAAAAAACGAATTATGAATTACACTGATTTCAGTAAGATGTTCTAGAAATGGTGGCACAACAGATGAAACATTTGAAACTCTTCCAGAAAAAAATGTAACGAATAAAAATGTCTCAAGTGTATTTTAAATACTTGTCCCCCAGGTGACCATGCTTAATGTCACCAAGTCTTGTCCTTCTGATGATAACAAGACCAGAAAGGACACAAAGAAGAGGGTGAAGTTCTCTGCAGCATAATACCATGTAAAAAAAACAAAACAAAACAAAGGACGGCTATGGTGTCATAGAGAAGACTGGACTGGAAAGATATCCACCCACCCCCAACCATGAGCACAAACACTGAGGCATATATGCATAATCAATGCACGCACCCACGCGTGCGCACATGCACACGCACACACACACACACACACACACACACACACACACACACACACACACACACACACACACACACGAGGAGTTCCCTCGCGTTTAAAAGCAAAAGGTGAAATGCTTATAGAAATGTTTTGGCAATACTGGCTGGCAAGGCATGGCAGAAAGATGCGGCACAGACTGAAGTCCGTTCGGTGTGGGCGAGCACACGTGCGCGTGGGCGGGCACACGGCGTCTCCGTGGAGGGCAGGCAGGGTTAGCGGTTGTTCTTCATGGCATCCTTGGCTGCCAGAATGAGGGGCGTGAGGCTGGACAGGGGCTTGGCCAGCTTCAGAAAGGGGTGCTATAGAAACAGACAGGAGACAGGTGTAAATAAGACCATTTAACTCATGCCCCCCCCCCCCCCCCCCCCCCCCAGTCAATGCTGCTGACCCCGCCCCCTTCCTCACATACCTGCAAAAGCTCTTTGCTACTTCCCCTCTTTTCCACATCCATCTCCAGGCAGCGAGCCAGGAAGTCCCGGAAGATGGGGGTCAGCTTTTCAGGACTTTGCAGCTCTGGGGTTCCATTGGTGGCAATGAGGTAAAGAGCCTGAATAAGGGTAAAGACAGAGGGGGAGATAAAAGAAGGTGAGGTGCGTGTGTGTGTGTGTGTTCGTGTGTGTTTTATGACAATTACTGTGTCCTGACGCACCCTCAGTGGATTCTCGTTGAGGTACGGTGGCTCCCCCTCCACCATCTCGATGGCCATGATACCCAGAGACCAGATGTCAACCTTGGGGCCGTAAGCTTTGCGGGTCACAACTTCGGGGGCCATCCAGTAGGGCGTCCCCACCATGGTGCTACGCTTGTTCTGCTCGGGGGTGATCTGAGCGCAGAAACCGAAGTCCGCTACGCAGCGAGGAAGAGGGGAAAAACGAGGAACGAAGAGCTGATCAGTAAAACGGGCAAACAAAATAATGTATCGAGGGCTTAAAAACACAGGTTTTTACATCTGTGGAAAATTATCATCTACAAGGGTCATGAGAGATTATAAGTAAATGAATAAACACTAAAAGTGGTTTTTAAGCGCTGCCCACGAGGTTTATGGTGGACGTACTGAGCTTGACGGACCCATCCATCCCCAGCAGCACGTTGTCACTCTTGATGTCTCGATGGATGACCTGGTTGGCATGAAGGAACTCCAGCGCTTGTAAACACTGTAAAACAATGAGAAGACAAGTAGATGGTATCAGCCCGTTTTCAAACATCTCGGGATTAAAAACTTGCGCTCCAGGTTTAAGGCATTGAGTTATCTTGTTTATAGAGGCATGCTATACAAACACACTTGCCTTGCCTCTATGCGAACCATTTGTAAGCTAGAATATAATCTCATGACCCTACCCACCCCACCATTCCCAGTACTGTGCAGGATTGGAGATGTGAAATGTTGGTTTAAGCCAAGCCACCGCCATACACACCTCTCGGCACACAGCGGCGATCTGAGCCTCGTCCATACACGTCTCCGTCACCACATCGGTCAGCGAGCCACCGGCCAGGTACTCCATCACCACAAAGAGCTCGTCTCCTACCAGGAAACTTCACAGGCCACACGCCATACAGAGTCACACCACAAAGAACTTCAAATGTGCAGCACAAGACCCCCACCATGCTGTAACACTGCATCACTATCAGAAACGTACCGACCCAAGTAGCACCGACAGCTTCACACAAAACATTAGTTGTTACAGGCACACAAACACACACAATTTTTCTATGTAATATGATCGTCTTTGTAACATGCCAAACAGGGGAAAAAATACCTGTCTAAGAAGTTAACAATGTTAGGGTTTTTCAGTTCCTTCATCACAAGGATTTCATTGATGATCAGCTCTTTCTTGGGTTGCTTTTGAAGATTGATCTGCTTGATGGCCACCTGAAGAAACCATGGAAACAAACACACAAACATGTTTGGCTTCAACTGCCTTTACGGGAAAAGAATATATGAACTAGAGCAGTCACAACACTTCATAAACTACAGTCCACTTGACATGTACTTCCCTGTGGAGGTGACTGGGAGGGTTGCCTGAACCTTAAGCCAATGGTGTTAAATGACAGGCTGTTCTCACGTATCCATCCTATTCTTGAACAAGGCCCATAACTGCAGTGTGCTTTGGCATCTTTACTGGTATAAGCGTATGACTACCCCATAACACGTGGCTCAGTAGCCAAAAATCTTACTCATAAATCTTAGTCATACTCGACTCTGACCTATGATTTGATAAATACATAGATAATACTACTAGGATAGCTTTTTTTATCACAGCATGGTGCAGAAAAATTGGTACATGCCTTTGTTAGCTCCAGATTAGACTACTGTAACTCACTACTGTCAGGATGTTCATATAGGAATCTAAATAAACTTCAAATAGTTCAAAATGCCACAGCCAGAGTTCTGACTAGAACTAGAAAATTAGATTACATCAGGCCAGTCCTATCAGCCCTGCATTGGCTCCCAGATAAAAATTCCATATTGATTTTTAAATTCTTCTACTAACTTATAAAGCACTGCACAGGTTTGCTCCCGATTACCTCCAGGAACTTATCTCCTATTATGAACCCCCACATCCACTAAGATCACAGGGGGCTGGCCTCTTATTAGTTCCAACAATTAATAAGGTATCAGCAGAGGAAGAGACTTTTCTTATAACGCCCCAAATCTATGGAATAACCTTCCAGAATGTGTCTGAGACTCTGATAAAGGTACAGATCCAGGGGTTCATGGGCTAACGGTTTTATGGTAAACTGGGGCGCTGGTGCTGTCATCCTGTCACATGTGGTCACTAAAGTTTGTTGATGGTGTAGTGGATGGATGCCAACGTCTCAGGATGCTCCAAAGCCTATCCCGAGATCCACCCTGGGCCAGCAGCCACCTGTCTAACCAGCTCTGATGAAGGATAAACCCACTGCCCTGTCTAACCAGCTCTGATGAAGGATAAACCCACTGCCCTGACTAACCAGCTCTGATGAAGGATAAACCCACTGCCCTGTCTAACCAGCTCTGATGAAGGATAAACCCACTGCCCTGGACCCTCTTAGCACCCCGAATTCTCTCCTGCTATGGCCCTGGACTACTATTACCAACCATCAAGAAGTTTAGGACTGAATAGGAAATACATAGAGAACTCATGTATACAAATACACACAAAGATGAGATTTATTTATCCTTCCCATCTTTTCTTTGTTTTTCTATCTCTCTAATTGTTATGGTGTCTGGTGTTGGCCAGAGGATGATGCCCCCCCCCCTGGTTCCTCTCAAGGTTTCTTCCTCATACTCTTAGGGAGTTTTTCATTGCCACTGTCGCCCTTGGCTTGTTCACTGGGGGTTTGGACTCAGACACTTGTAACATATATATAATTTTTTTTTTTTTCGATTTTGATATTACTCCTTAAAAACACATTCCACATTCATTTCTTGAAATCCATGCAGTACATTTGTTTACCTCCTGTCCAGTAGCGACATCAATGGCTGTGAACACCGTCCCTGAAGCCCTGTGAAAGAGAGGCGTGTTTATACACATTTCACACGCACCTTACAACCACTGAACTCCACAGAACAAAGCTCACCCTTGTCCAATTTTCTCATATCGTGTGTACTTCTTCTTAGGGTCTCCAATACTGACTATGGTTCCTGCACAGGAGGGGACAAAGAGAAACGCTTGAGTTCAGTGACACAGAGAGAGAAGTGAAACAGTTGGACATAGTGTGGACCCAATATCTCACAGTGCTAATGCAGTTGGACATAGTGTGGACCCAATATCTCACAGTGCTAATGCAGTTGGACATAGTGTGGACCCAATATCTCACAGTGCTAATGCAGTTGGACATAGTGTGGACCCAATATCTCACAGTGCTAATGGATCATTTTCTCTTAAATGTCACAAATAGGTGGTGGCAGCAGCAAAAATCATTACATCATATTTCCTTTGATTTATCTGTATAACTGTAATGATGGAAATAGACATGTGATTTTCATTTAACAGTAGTTTGATTAAACGACAGTGAGGTTTTCAAAACCTTTAGACTGAATTGCTTACAACACACACGCATGCACACACACTCCAACTCCAACAATGTGTGTGTGGTATGGAAGATGTCTATCCTAAGATTAAGACGCTCACTATGTGTGATGCATTACTGAAAAGACTGTGTGTGTGTGTGTGTGTGTGTGTGTGTGTGTGTGTGTGTGTGTGTGTGTGTGTGTGTGTGTGTGTGTGTGTGTGTTCAGTCATACTCAATTTATCCATGATCTCCTCATCGGTCATCTTGCCCTTTTTGGGTCTCTGTTTATCTACAGCCTTGGAAGCCACATCTCCATCTGGAGAACACACCGGGGCGGGAATGGGGTCGATGACTGAACGGGTGTTCACCTGCGGAAACAATCATGGGGTTAATACCACAGTGCAAGGTTGAGGGAAAGCCTTTCTCCAAAGCAGAGCAGGGAATCTGCTTGGGGTGTGTCTTCCACAGCTGGCATCAAAGGCTCCAAAATTCAGTCAGCTGGACTTTACCTACTTCACTCGTTCGCCGATCAAGTTTGTTTTAAAAACAGAACAAAACCATTAATAATTTGCATTTCCTTTATGATGTAAGGTGAATTTAACACTTGAATTAACCTCAACTCCAGCTAAAGGTTGTGCGGTAACGCGGGTGTTTCTTACCCCTTTGGTGTGCTCCGGCCGTGGTGCAACAATGGGCGGAGGCGTCTCCTCGTCATCATCTTCATCGTTATCATCGCTGGCATTCTTTGTGCTTGGGGACGGTGGCTCTGTGCTCTTTTTGACAGGCTGGATATTAAAAAGACACGTGTGAAATCGGTATGTAAGCTTTTCTAGGGCACAAAAGCATTGGAGGAACACTTCTGGAAGTTATCCAACTGCAGTACTTACTGAAAGTTCCCCTGAAGGGAATCCATCTTTCTCTGTACAAACACAAAAGACAAACAGACAAAGAAGACAGACATAAAGCAATGACAATAAATAGCACGAGTATTGTACTTGCATTATTAATGCACCATTCAATTCAATGTTCTTTTGGCTATGGTGTTGAAAAATAAAGAAGCACATCCTTCTTCAAGTATCTTCTAGAGTTGCAGGGTCACACATGCATGTGTGTGCACCTCCACCTCCACCACACCTGAGGAGAAGCTGAGGTACTTCTGCCTGCCATTGCCCGTGGAGTCATAGAACTTGAGGACATCGAGCACAGCTTGAGGGTTCTTCTTCTGTTCAGACTTGGTGATGTTAGAAGTCTGTAAAAGTCGTGCCCACTGCTCGGGCATTCCCTGTAAACCAAAGCAAGGGACCGAGGTGTTGACTGATTAAAGGAAAAGACATCAGGCTTAAACAACACATTCTAACATTCTTGAACATAAAACAACCCCTCAATCCCTGTAAATCATGGCAACAGGACATGTGTTTAAATGAGGAACGATCAGAAGCCTAAACAATTGTTTTCTCCAAGATTCTTGAATCAAATCACCAAAAGTAGTATTATTTGTTGATGAGTCAAGTGTTCTGGAGAAGGAGGATGCTAGCGGCTACAGGTTCCACCTCTTTAGGACAGAACAAACACTCGTGAACACAAAGTGTGGCCCCTTACCGTAAACTCCCCAGTAACAGCATCAAAGCCCACGTGAATGGTGTGCTCAAAATCAGAGGGGGGCGAGATCTCCGGTCGCTCCCGGTCTCTGTCTTTCCTCCGTCCACCTGGAGGACAGTTATTACCTCGAACGTCACTAGTCAGCACAGATATAAATAACTCGAAATCATGCTAGAACACTTCCTGAATGATATTGCTATTGCTTGGGGTAAAAAAAGGAACTCTGTAGAAACACTGAATATCTCTAAAAGACAACATACCACAAGTTGTGCACATGTAATGATAAACCTGCAATATGTGTACAGAAAATCAGCTTTCAGTAGAATTATGCACCCTCTCATATCTACACACCTTTCTCTGCTCCTGAGAATATGGAGATTATTTTGTTTCTGGGTTTCCTCTCTTCAGGTACGGAGGGCAGGGGTTTGGTGCTGTGATTGGCCAAGAGCGTGTGGTCTTTCCCACCGCCGCTGAAGATTGTGCTACTCATCCTTACAGGTGGGGCAGGTGGCTTGTCCTCATGGTCGCCATTGTCACACATGGTTCAAGAGAAAGGGGAAGAACAGCGAGGAAAAGGAAAAAAAGGAGGAGAGGGATGGAGGGATGGATCGGTGACAGTGTGTGGAAAATGTGGGAGGAGATATAAGAACTAGTGGAATAAGAACTGGAAAAGAGCAAGTAGAGAGGGAGGTACAGACAAAGATACAGAGACGTGAGAAGTCTGTATGCATGCACACACACACACACACACACACACACACATATAGATATGGGGGGAGGGGGACCTGAAAGCAGATTAACTATGAAGAAGCTAGAGAACTTACTTCCTCTACTGTAAGTACCCTACACACTGTTCCTTTTGTCCTTACCACACCTTGAACAGAGAAATTCGCATTCTTTCATGTTTCCAATCAGCCAGTTTGTAACAACATATCAAGGCATATTTTTTGTATTGTTTGTTTGTTTACAAATACTCGCAGCTGGCTGAACATCTCAGTGGCCCAGCATACTCAAATCCCTTGTTAATTAGTAATTTGTGCTCATAAATGATAGAAAATGCAATCCATGTTTATACATTAAATAGTCCTACAGTAAAAACTGTGTACCGTGCAAAAGTGTCACGTCACATATCGTAATGTCCATAGATGGGAGCAGAACTTATATATAAAGTAATACACCTAAACGTTGAGGCTGAATCTGCTGTAGAAACTCCTCCAACACTGTGATACTGGATCACCTCCTCGATATTGGAAGCTGATATTTTATTTGCCAGTAGTTATAATGTAAATCAGCTCTAGTAGAGGTGCTGCACACTCGTGTTATTCAGCAGTAGGTTTGACTTTAACCCAGCACGCACACTAGAAGTGTAGCGGCGTTACCTGCTCGGTGTTACCTGCTCGAGGACACGTTTGCTCGGTGTAAACGCAGAAACTACAGTATCTCCCCAGCTAACACGCTAGCTCAGCTCGCCCACACTGGGCACTAAATAACAGAGCTAACGTTGGTCCTCGTTACGGGCCGCTAACACGGGTTCAGGTGTGTTCAGGTGTAAACTCACCTTCGCGCCCCGCTCCGCTCCACCGAACCGGGCCAGTGGGCTCGCCAGAACCAGCCTTCGCCCCCCGACACCCCCGACACCCCCGCTACCGCAGCCGGGACACTCCGGGCAGCGACGCGAGCGCTTCAGAGGACCAACGAGGAGCTTATCGGCCGCTTTGTCGAAGTCAAATGCGTTTTCAGGACGAACTTTATACATTAATAATATTGATAAAACTAAGGACGTTTATACATTAATAATATTAATAAAAGTAACGACGTTTAAACATCAATAATAAAAGTAACGGCGCTTGGCTCTTTGTGAGGGGAGGTTCCCCACAGCGACTCACTGTAGCTACGAGCAGCGCTACTACTGCTTCCGGTTTAGTGGAACTCTGGGAAAACGCCCGACAAATTAAAAACAGACTAGACTAAGCTCCACATGTTTAAAAAGCTTATGATTAATATGTATAAATACATATTGTTTAATAATATGAACTGTAATATTTTGTTTTTTGGGATCCCAAGACAGATATTCTAATGATATATTCCTTAAAAAATCAAGTTTTTTTATCCAAAAAGACGACACATTGATATAAATTTAAATTAAAGGGCTGGTCTCTTATGTATACAGTAACCCTCCCAACTTTAATTGACAACCACAACCGATTTTACAACATTTCCATTTGTCACATATTCATCTCAACTCAATCACAACTGCAATGTACATTAGATAAATAAGATGTGTATAAACAACAAAAAATAGATATTCAGACCAATAAATCAAACACAATTACAGAAAATATGTACATTGTACAAGGATGTAGTACATTCTGTTCAATGTGATATGTAGCAAAAACAAAAACAAAAAAACAATGTGACTGAAAAGCCTTAAATAGAACCTCTATTTATGTCTTAGATAACGGTTTGCAATACCAGTCAGTTCCACAATATGTATTTCAAACATGTTATTACAGTACCTTTACAGTATGTATTACAGTACCTTTACAGTATGTATTACAGTACCTTTACAGTATGTATTACAGTATCTTTCTCTGGAGTTTTAAAAGGTGCCATGCTTCCAGATTGTTCTGAAGAGAACAGTACAGCACAACATGGTGACCAGCACCGTGACTGCACACACTGGGGCAGTCAGAGAGAAATCCCCCACTGGAATCTCTAGACTCACAGAGCCGAGTACCTATGAGGGGATAATTAGACAAAATAATTTGAATCAATTCCGAGGAGAAATACACATTTTGTGTTAACACGAATGTCTGTTATTGGTTTTAGATGTTGATTACATGCAAGTCAGCCAGTCCTTTGTCAAGAAAAAAGATGATTTAGACCATAAGCAACTAAAATTCAAACTTTTCCTCATGAGCTCTTTACTACCTGCAGTCCTTCAATCTCTAACCATGAGCACAGACTCTCATTATGGACTGAACAGGGGGCATCAGCCACCTTATGAGGTGGGATGGGGGTTGCTGTTTTACCTGGCACAGAAGAAAGTGAAAGATTAACACATAGGATATGCGTTTTCAATGTTCACTATATTGTTACTTCATAAATTAGCTATTAAAAATGTATACACCCACAGTGTTCTGGCCGAAGGAGCAGCCTTGGTGTGTCGATGGGCACTTGTACCCATCCACCTGACGTTGAGGGTCTGTGGTAGCGGCCATGGACAGGAACAACTGCCTGTAGTGGCCCAGGTGAACTCAGATACACCATCGCAGAGAACTCATTTGAGGCATAGGCCGGGTCCTCGAGACCAACGGGTAAATCAAGAAGCACCTACCACATACATAAATGTCATTTTAATATGCACATAGATTCACTTTATAATCAAACTGTAGATTGAACTACTGTAATTAGTTATAGAATATGCTATGTAACAAAAGGGGCCACATTGAAAAGCTTGGTTTTATTCTACTTGTTTATATACTTAAATGAACGAATCCTATGAATAAAAAATATTAAAATGAAGTACAACGTGCACATAAACACTAGATATGAGATATGACACATGCTATTATGCATATGTGCTAGAGAAAACTGGATTTTTTTAGATTATAGTTAACCTGTAATCCCGTGTGCTCTCCCAAAGACGCAAGCTGATACTGGTCAGTGTAAACACCACTGGACAAACTCTGAACCAGTAGATACTTTACATGACATGGTGCAGGATCGTGACGAACCTCGTACACGAGCTCTCTAAAGGACAGATACGCATTAAACCATGCTACGTTTTAGACTTTCAAGTATGATTCAGATCTAATTGTACATTCGATGATAAATTCAATGGTGAACTGGTCTTTGCAGATTTTTTCTACGCACATGTTCCCCCAGAAGCTACTCATGACTCGATAATAAAGAAGCGATACATGAATGTTGAGGGTTATTACCTGTGGAATCCTTCTTTTTCGATATTTATTGACAAAACCACAGAATCAAGCCACGTGGATGTCAAAGCACAACTAACACCACCTGAAACAAACATGGGGAAATGGCTAATAGTACGCAGGATCTTTCAAATATGCGATTTAAGATAAGGCAACGACAATTAATTTACGCTATCTAGCTCTTCTGATAGCAGCGAACACTAAACTGTACAAAGATGTTTTTAGTTTTACAAATATGTTTTTTTTATTTATATAAGATTAGCTTGATTTTACGTATAACTTACTTACCGTTCTGTGAGGCTGCGTGAGGAATAATACACAATACAGTTAGGGGAAAATACAGAAATATCATGTCAGCTAGCTATTTGTTTCTGTGGTTTATTTCCGTAATACAGCCATTCCCGGCCGATAGGGGGCGCTAAAATATTTCGAGGTGCTGCCTGACGTTTATTTCCCTTCTAAGAAGAAGAGAGAGCCGGTAGTAGCAGAGTGGGCACAGATGCTTCTGCCTTATATCGGATCAACTCGAACACTTGTTCAGCTCGTATTAACACATGCGAGTGTGTAAACGGATTTTTACATGAATAGGCTGCCTAACTAGTTCTAGAAGTGTAGTGACGTGAGTAGGCTGCCTAACTAGTGCTAGAAGAAGTGTAGTGACGTGAGTAGGCTGCCTAACTAGTGCTAGAAGAAGTGTAGTGACGTGAGTAGGCTGCCTAACTAGTGCTAGAAGTGGCCTCGTCTTGTTAGGCTTCCTCGTGACGTTCCATATCTACGTAACAATCCAAACGTCCCTTTGTGAGACGTAGCGACGTGTTAACGAAGAATCTAGCAGAGTAATTAGTGAGCTAATCATTAGGTGAATTAACTCGAAGTACTTTCTGCAGTGGTCACGTTTTAGAAGGATCCCGACCCAACCAGTTAGCAAACGGTAATTACAGCTTTTAATTGAAACGGGAGAGGTGAGATTGCGGTCTGTGGGGGATTGAGAAATTCAACAGTGTGATGTTTATATCTGAACACATTTATCTCCCTTTTACAGGCAACTTCTTTGTTGTATAAATATTATGTCAATAATAGCCAAGAGATGTGGGGTTAAGTTTGAACCACCCTCAATCATCCTCATATATGAAAATGGAGATGAAAGCAAGATCCGTAAAAGAGTAATTCCAGTGAGGAATTTCTCCATGTACTCAGGTTTGATGTTTTTCTTTTTTATTTCTTTTTCCTTTTTTAAAATATATTGTCAGTTGTGATTTTTCACTGCAATCGAAATTTGTCCTCTGCATTTACCCATCTGTGCAGTTAAAACACACATACACTAGTGATTACTAGGGGGCTGTGGATCACGCGTGCCCAGAGCGGTGGGCAGCTCTAGCCCGGCCCCGGGGAGCAGTTGGGGTTAGGTGCCTTGCTCAAGGGCACCTCAGTCATGGCCTCAGGTCTGGGAATCAAACCACGATCCTCCGGTCACAAGACCAGTTCCCTACCACAGGACCATGACTGCCCCGGTCTTCCCATATTACCGACACTTTTGCTATGGAGCACAGACCAAAAAATCTGGGTTTTACTTATACCTTAAAGCTCATAAAGTTTCATAAACTAACCCATGTTGACTAAAATGAAAGTCGGTCGGTTGGTTGGTTAAACGTTTGTCTTGCCTCTTCTGTCCAGATTGCAAGAGGGCTGCAGAGAAACTGAAGCACCATGTCCGCCATGGTCTCTACCTTGAATGTGTGCCCTTGGCCCAGCTAGAGAGACTACACGTGGTGCTACGCGACCACCTTTGTGGTCTCACAGTAGAAGAGAGTCTGGCTGCTCAGCGGTGCCCTCAGGAAGAAGATCTCAACAAGCTTAGTGATAATGAGCTGAATGGCAGGAAAGCCCAGATGGATGTGTTGTTTGAGCGAAACCGCTGCTACAAGGACGATCCTGCCTTCGTGTACGACCTTGAGGTGGAGTTTCCTGAGAACAGTGTGCGGGAAATCTGTAGCTGGGATGACGACCAGTCGGATGAGTTTTAATATGCTGTTTGTAATGCCATAAATAAATAGCGTGTTGTATATATGGATATTACATACACCCACCACTTGTTCCTTTGGAGGCATTTCCCCACATCCATTTAATGCATATGACTGTTAACATGGAGCTCCTTTACTGAAGAGTCCACTGACTGCTTATCCCCAATTCTGATGTGACCTTGTTGCATGATTTACATGTTCAACTTTAAACAAGTGCAAACCTAGGACTCGAGTTTTTCCCTTGCCGGTCCATCACAGCAAATCAGTCTATAAACAACACTGTACAGCATGTATGAATATTGCTAAATATTTATTTTTTGTTTGCTTTTATGAAAATTGGTACTGAACATCTAGGCCACATCTCAAGGAACATTGTTAATCATATGAAAGAATTTCACAGTAGAATAAAAAGATGTTTGGTTCTGTATAGTACTTCAATATTATGATAAACCAGAAGAAAACAGCAAAGAAATATGTTCTGATTGTCATTCTTTCAGTCTTCCCACTCATTGAAATATTTGTTTTTGAATTGTAGCTACTGACGTTTCGAAGGTTGGTGTATACTAGCAGAGGACCATGCAGGCTCAGCAGTAATGCAGTTGCAGTTAAATATAAATCATATAATTCCATATTTATCACAATAAATCAGACATTACAAGATAATACAACAGTAGTGCAGCATAGATCAGTGCTTACACCACCTAATCTCACTTTGGTAGATACTCTACATTTGTGCCATCTCTTTAATATTAAAAATTTTTCACTTACAGCAAGTCACAAGTGGTCCGATTATCCTCGATTGCTTCATGAGCACGGGGCACATTATAGGACCATTGCTAATTTAAAATCATTCACAACATTCATAAAGCATCTCAGAATTGGAATACTGAATCAGAATCAGTCGCCCTAGCCTTAAGTCCAAAAATCCAAAAATGTTTGCAGCGTCAGAAACATTCAATTAAAGATATGTAGAGCCTCTACAGTAGAGCTTTCTTTTTTGCTCTTCTCTCTCAGCTCTCCTCTATAACACGGGCAAAATATGGCTGCACGAGATTATTCTTACCCAGCGTGGTCAAACAAACAGGGCAGCTGACGCTGAGCTCCCACTCCAACTCCGAGACACTTGTAAGGATGCGGGCCTTGGTCATGGTGCTAAATAGAAATGATTTCTACTCAAAATGCAAAACTCCTAGAGACAATGGCAGATACTGCCAAAACATGAGTATTACTATTAATATACAGTCAGAGATGGACACAGGGTTTGAAGGTTTGCACAATGACACGTCCTTTTGAGCAGATGAGATGCTGTTCATCTGGTGGAGTTACAGAAGTAGTCACTTCATAGTTTAAGTGCAAGTAAATTAAATCCGCTTTCACTACTATATCCAGGAGAACAGCTGCACTTGGCATCTCACACATTTACTTTTGACACGTGTTCAAAGTAAATCCACATAGTTAAATAAGGTCAGACTATAATCTAGCAGTGAATGTTTTGTGCAGCAACAACATTCCATAAGCACATATGTAAAACAAGTTACAGATGCTTCTGGTGCTTGGAGTTCATACAGCAATAATAATCTACACTGCTGTTTCAGTAGAATGGTGTGTATGTGTGTAATATATATAATATATATGCGCTTTCACTTTCCATATCCTGTTGGAATTTCAATGCATAAAACAGATACCAGTTTACTTGCAGCACAAGAATCAACCTTTCAATTAGACAGTTCAAGTACATAAAAAAAAAATAAATGTTTTCATTATGACCCTCTTTTCCTTTACCAGTCATAGAGAAAGTAATATATACTGTACATATCCTATTTTACCACATAGACAAAATACATATATACGTATATACTCATGTATAAAAGTAGTATAACTAGAAATCTCATTTTTTCTTCCGGTCCTGAGTGCACCGTGGACAAAACCTGGGGATGAAAAACAAAATGTTACTATACAGTTTCTGAGGTTTATTTTTTTCCATAAAAGCTGCATTTCTTTGTTCTTTACTACACCATGTGATAAACCTACCATTTCCCTTTGGGCTTTGTTGAAAGATCCACACAAGCAAAGTGAAACCACTCGATAGGACACTATTCATAAAAGAAAATGAAGAAAATTACGTTAATGGGAGTTTGAAACATGGGGGGGGGGGGGCACAATGGCAAAAACTGCACTCAATACATTAAAGTGTAAGTTACGGTACACATTCCATGTATTGCTTAACTCTTTGAAAAAAGTCCAGGAAGATTTTATGAGAGGGTTGTACAATATCCAAGGGAACACCAGAAATGGCAAACAAATTCTAAACAGGAAGCAATGTTCCTTCAATATTATGTTTGTGTCCACCCAATATATAGGCTTTAAATAAAGCGCCAAAAGAAAGAGACAGTAGTAAAGGAGGCCTACATCAGGGTTGTCACATCCAATCATTTCTCCATACGACACTTGGTGGCACAGACAGTATGTGGGCTCGTTTGGATCTACTGGCATGTCCAGGACGTCTGATGGGTGCACTGGCAGGAGGGACTCGGAGAACTCAGGACTTGAAACATACAGAAAGACAAGGAACCATAAGAATGATCCTGCAGTCATTGTAATTATACACAGGATAAGATGCCAAACATCCCATGATATTGGACACTTTTGTGATTAAGGTAAAGGCAAAGGACAGCTTATTAAGGCTTACACTATGAAGGCTAAATCAAAGTAGGAAATGCTCAGCAAGCCAAAGCACTACAGATAAGGAAGGGTTCTCTCTTTATTTAACCTGTTTTTCATTTTTTTCTTTCGGGGTGAATCATCATCTGAGCATTTTCTTCCTCTGCCTTTGGGTCCTCGTTTTTCCTTCAGGCCTCTTGCACCCCCCTCTGAAAACCAAACAAAGAGTCGTGCTTAACCCAAACTGCCATGTGTGGACAGACAGTAGAATTTAGGAACAAACCCGAGGTTCCTGCCAGTTCTTTCAGAAACCCTGGATCCGGTACAATTTCACCATAAAATTGGGTGCAGTTAATCTGATTTGCAGCCTCCACCACGAGGACGCCTGACTTGCTGTGGTACATTCCACTTCACTGAACATCTGTGGTTGTGTGATCCGTTAAATGAAAATGTCTGGGTTGCATTTAAAATACGCAATCCAATCCCCCAAACGACGAAAGCTCATTCCAGTTGGTGGTGCAACACACCCATGCCAACACATACCCCATACATCAACAGATGAACTCAGTCTTACTTTTGAGTGCTCGATTATCTGGACTCTCATATCCACTGACGTCCAGTTTCTCCTTGAGCTCATTTTCAAATCGTGCCAGGTCTGCGTCCAGCCTTCGGATGTGCTTGTCAACCTAAAACACATTAAAACACTGATCTCTCAATAAATAAATAAATAAAAATCAGCTGCACCTTATTTTCACATCATAACTGTTTGTGAGGAAAATTATGCACTTTCTAACCATTTCATAGGTTTGCATAGCAAGCTGCACTTTGTCGTCACTGTATTCTTTACATTTGCTGTAGGCACTCTGAATCTTCTGTAGATGCTCCACTCTCTGTTCAGAAGCAAGGTTCCGTACATTTGTGATGTACTCTTCAGCAAGCTTATCGATTTCTCCCTTCTTTTCTACCATGTTGGAGGAAGACAATTATTCAGCTGAGGACCAAAACACTGAATTCAATTCAGAACAATTTGGTACAGAGAATATGTGATCACATGACCCTTAACTTATCAACTTACCCTCTGTCCTGTTGTCCAGTTCTCGCATCAGGGTGAAGTTTCTCTGAAGTTCACATGGCAAATTTTCTATGCCTGAGGTGATGCAATAGATTTATCAGCTGTTTTACTTTGATGGATTTCTGCACTGTTATATCCTAGATCCTATTTGATAGGACAACTGACTGTGCCAAAGTTGCCTTTCACAAATCATTAAAGCGCATACATAAAAGGGGGGACTGATTTTAATCGTTTTATTTCCAAGAAATCAGCTAGGTTATACTAGCCAGATAACCCAGTGCCTCCCACTGTGCCATCACTTACGCCACGTAACGTTAGCTACCTGGCTAAACAAACAAATATCATGCACAACTGCAATGTATTTCTTAAAAGTAATCTTTAACCGAACAAAATCTGCATATTTAATTAATTATAAATAGCAAACAGTATCTACTGGACAGCTGTAACAGTGCTGATATTATAAAGCTATGCTAGCTAGTTAGCCATCCACTAGACCAGTGGTTCCCAAACTTTTTCTGCCGTGCCTCCCTTTAGTAGATGAGAATATTTTTGCGCCCCCCCCCTACACCCCCCCCCCCCCCCCCCCCCCATATTGACTAGGGATGTGCTGAAAACTTACAAAAACAATAGGTTCACAACTTTGGTCAAACATGAAAAAAATAAACTGCAAGAAATCTTTTAAATGGTTCAAGAATTCTAAATATAATTTAAAATAAATAAGGAGATGAAATAAGAGAAACAGCAATTCATATGCGGCTAGTTTGCTAGCGCAGACATCACGCAGAGCACAAAGCATGTAACGGCCAGAAATATGTGTACTGTCTCTTTAAGGGAGCGAGTTGAGCGCGCGTATGGAATATTGTTTTTTTAGCTTTCCGCCGTAGACCGAGTCAGACCACTGCTCTTTATTTTATTTCTGTAAGTAACGCATTAAATGAGCTTTGGACAACTCACCAGTTCACGTATTAACAGTGAAGTATTGCTGGAGCCCAGGTTAATTTTGGTCAACCAGCAAATAAACGGACTAAGTGGAATACCACCAGCGCGAGAATTAAGGTTGAACTAACTCCGAAAAGCAAGCAATACAAGCATATTTAGACTGAATAGATCTGTTTTTATGGATCGGTCACATTGTCCCCGATACCCAATCTAGAATTTTTTCAGATATTAATATCGGAATCGATGCATCCCTAATATTGACACATGTGCACGTTTTACTTTCAAGCTCCGCGCCCCCCCTGCAATAGCTCCGCGCCCCACCTAGGGGGCGCGCCCCCCACTTTGGGAACCACTGCACTAGACCTACCTGACCCAACACTGTACCATGATGTTGAACCTGCCGCCTATTTATTTAATCAAGTGACAAGAGCCAACAGAAAGAGACCTACCTATATAGGCCCTATATATATATATATATATATATATATATATATATATATATATATACACATACCTGACTACACCATTTACAACTCGGCCAGCCGCAGTGAGGAACACTCTCCCCAGCATTGACTTCTTACAAACTTTCATGGTTCACTAGATGGGTTAGTTAGCCACGTAGCAACGGTGCGTATGTAGCTGTAGCTATGCGTGCTAACTAACTGCCTGTAATACAGTTAATGCAACAGGGAGACGTCAATAGATTTAGAGACCAGCAGGTAGTTGGGAACCAGGCTGACTGTTCAATTCCGCCATAAAGTTAGGCACGTAGCCCGGCTAGCTAGTTAGCCACGTAGCCCGGCTAGCTAGTTAGCTTATATATGTAGCTACGTCACACCCTACACTCAACTAGCTAGCCCAGCTAACTACATAAACAGCCGTTGGTTGGTGAACGTGGATATCGAGAATTACATTTAGAGGGTCGAAACAACTACGAAATATAACCGGTGGCCGGAGAAGCGGCCCGTAGTTGAACTTCCGTAGCCAGCGGGGCTGGTGAAACACACAGCGGCCCGGGAGGCTCTCCCGCTGGGTAGGCCCGCGTTAGCATCATAAGGGTCTTAGCGACCACAGCTAGCTCGGGCCACTCTGACGTTTATACCCACTGTATAAAAAAGCTCGCTGTGGGCCACCAGATCCTTTCCAGCGCCAGATGTATTTAGAAAATGTAACACTTGGTTTCTGTCGCTGACACACTGAGAGTTGTACACTTACTGTCGAGGTAGTGCTCGAGATATATAGCGGTCGCCATGTTCGCGATCTTCAGATCATGTAGCTGTTTTCAACAGCAGCCCGCGTGAAGTGGAACAACACAGGCATCTACTTAATAATTCATGAGGCTCCTCGTGTCTATTGGCTAAGGGGACGGTGTTTCGTATACAGTTTCCTGATTGGATATTATTGGGGTTTGGCTTATTTCTTAAACATTAATGTGATGTGAAGTTAGTTGGCTAGAAGTTTACGATTTAACTTTTTTACTAGTTCTCCTTGGATTGAAATCATCAATATGATTAACTGAAAACTAAACGTTGTTTGAACGACTTGTGTTTATAATCATGAATCTTTCGGTATCGAATGCCTATTTGTAGCTGGTATAATAATAATAATTGTGGGAACGTGTTATGGGGACATGTAGTTTGAATTTAATGAAAGGACTGATCGAGTTTAATGGTAAAGAACAGTAAGGTAATCATTGAATTATAACCCATTAGTGCTTGTTTCTTGTAAGATTTTGAAAGGAATTGATGGGGTGTAAAGAAAGCATTTGCTCAAAGGACTTGGTTAATTCAGTTAGTTCTGTTGTTTTATCTTGGCAATTTGAGCGTTTGCAAAAATGCAAAATTCGTGTGTATCTTTAAAGTCTTTAAAACACGTACTTAAGTTTACCATATTAACGTTGATGTATGAAAGTCTTATAAATCTCGAATGCATACTTTAGTTTGTAATTACGCAAAAAACAACTATTCCAGTTTAATCTCCTACAGGCCTCAATATACATTTAATTTAAATAACCATGTGACAGCGCCACGTATGACCCCGGAAATGTTTTTAGTACACTAGCTTGTTTTAGTTGTTTTCTTATTTCGTTTTCGAAAAGCGATAGTCGTTTGTTCTGGCACACAAAAAAGTAACGCGTCTGCAGTCAGTAAAGGGAACTGCAGCCAAAAACGACAGTGTTGGCGGAAGGTTTCTCAGTTTGATTCACTTCCTCGGGTCACTGTGTTAGGAAAAGATACCATAATGTTGTACTGCGACTCACTGTTTAATTTACAACAACGACCAACGTGAGCTAATTTATCGATTGCAATGTTGTGAAAATAAATGGATAAAGCCGTGGAAAATGCAAGCGATCTCCAGTGTCAGGTAGACTATGAGTTCAAAGCACAAACTGTATTACCAGGCTGTTACCAGACGAATCTTCAACATATTTACTCATTTCCAGGTTGAAGAGATCGAAGCGCTTTCGTCTATATATGGTGACGAATGGTGCGTGATTGACGAGGCATCAAGAATATTCTGCATAAAAATATCAGATGACATTTATATGCCAAAATGGTCAGTTTGTTTACAGGTAAATAAATTGCATATTTCATCTGTAATATTTAATATATATATATTGGATTTAATTGGATTTAACATGATTTGTTTATTATATTGTTTGGAAGATCATCCTGCCCGAGGACTACCCAAGCTCAGCTCCTCCACTTTACCAGATAAAGTAAGTATAGAGTATTTGCTCTGATTTCATGTGAAGGGTGCACATTATATTCCCCACTGTAAAATAAGCTTGACTCTGAGTCTGCTGTAGAATGCCCTCTTTATAGCATTACTAACACGGCTCTCCGCTGCTGTTTATGCCACAGGTGTTTCTCTTTTTATGTCAGCGTGCTCATGTATTTACCCTGTCACTCTTGGGCTTGTTACTTTGCCATTATCTTGGCTGTGGAAATGAGATGAGGACGTTAGACAGCAACTGTTTGAACAAAAGGGCTGCAGCGTGGCTCCTAGCACCATATCAACGTCCTCGCTGTGTTCTGTTTCAGTGCAGCGTGGCTAAGAGGTCCAGACAGAATCAAACTGTCAAACAGCCTTGAGGAACTCTACCTGTGAGTATAGAACTTCCACATGGCCTCTCACATTCCTACTGTTTAGTTCATTTAACATTTCTGAGGATCACTGAACAGAATCACATATGCTTACTCTGTAGTGAAATGTTTCATGAAAAATACTGTGATAATTGCAGTTTAGTGTGGAGAACAGGAATACAAGTTGCAGTATATGTTGTCACTGTTGAAATAATAGTTATGATAATTAGTAAAATACCACAGAGTGTGTATAGAGCAGAAGCCTTTTGTTTTTGACTTGTATGTATTGTACAATGACAGTGAGAATGCTGGAGAGAGCATCCTCTACCTCTGGGTGGAGAAAATCCGGGAATTTCTAACAGAAACATCACAAAGTGGAAACACAGGTAAATGACTTCGATCCACAGGCTTCATAACTACATACAAAATTATTCATCAGTGTATTTGAAAATGATTTCTGCTCACCCACATGTACCAATTGGTCTAGTTGGCCAAAGCCGAAAAATGTGCTCTGCTTCTCTTCAGATTGTTTCGGTTGCCAGTATATCAGAAAAGCTTTTATTATTTTTTAAGCCTCTATATTTGACTTACTGGGAGAGTGAAACAAAGGTAATAGTAATATTAATGTCTTCCATTACACACTTTGAAGATATGCGGATTTATATTTCAGCACATTTAAATCGGCATAAAATAAAGTTGTCTCTTCAGATGCCTGTTCAGAGGAAATTGAGTGCACTGAGTCACCGGATTTTCCTGCCATGGGTGATCATGCTTAAAGCAACAGCTCATTTATCACAGCTTTCCAGACGTGAGGCCTGTCACAGTTAGCTGTTGGAGCTGGTTCGATACTGTAACCTTTGTGAGAAAAATGTAGGCAAACTCTTTCAACCTAGTGGATGGCAAAGCTCTTTCAGACGACTCCTCTGCTGCCTTTGTGTTGTACTGGGGCACTGGTCAAAGTCGTCTATACTGAGAGCAACAGCACACACTGTGGAGAACATCGGCTAGAGAGATATAGAGAGAGAGAAAGAAACATTGTGAATTAATAACATATGGTGGGCTGTGTGCACTGTTTTTTAAATATTTTAAGACACATAAATCTTTTGCAAATGGGACCCGTTGAGGGTGAGAGGTTGAGGGTGAGAGGTTGGTGTTTTCCATCACTCTGTGGCATGAGGGAAAGTCCGTGGCACCAGTTACTACAAGGGGAAACTGAATTTTGCCAGATTGCACAGTGGATGGCTCCAGCTCCTTCCTATAACTCACTAGGTGTCAGTGTTTTATTATAAAATCAAGTTAACTTCCTTGTTTATCACACATCTCATGTGTGTAGTCTATTACTTGTTTACTGGTCTAAAACCTGATAAATTAAGCCTTTATTCAGCCATGTTCTATATGTTCATGATGGATAATGGACTCTGATATCTGGCCTTGTTTGCTCCTCACTGTTCATTACCTGCTTCTGCCAGACAACTGGTGAACAGCTTTCTACTCCTGACTATCTTCGGCTTACTAACCTCTTGGGCTGCATGATCCACTAGCTGCCAATCCATGGGTTGGTGTGAGCTATGGTCTAGCACAGAGGTGTTCAAATCTGGACGTCAAATCCAAATCTGGCTTTTGTAATCCCTCATGGTTTATTCAATGATTAATGGAGCCGGTTGGACGCTTTGTCACCACAACTGAGTCCTAGTGTAAGGGAGGGTGGAAGTCAGTAGACCTGGACCTTGAGGTCTGGGATGTGAATGCGTGTATTGTTTCACATTAAGGTCCCGCCATTATCGGTCTTCAAAAACGCTATAAAAAGAGTGCATCCATGTATTAGAAATGATCACTGGTGGATCGTTATGTACCTTCATTTCCATTGTGTAAAAATGCTTTTTCTTCCCCCCCTTAGCCTTGAAGTGAAATTATTGGCAGAGACCATATTATTGGCTCCAAGCTCATGCTTCAGTTTATCATGTTTAAGCTGATAAATAAATGTGTAATCTGGGGACATGTGCCAGCTCTGGTGGGTGCTAAAACAGACCACATCCTACCAGCGACAGCAGGCTCTGCTTTTTTGTTTTTTTTTTTGAAAAGCGCTAAACAACATGGCACCCAGAAAGCTCGGATTTTGTGCTACACTGGGGACCACTGATTGCCAAAATCCATTTGCGCTGGGGCCACTGAGAGCGGTTCAGTTTCTCTGATGTTGCCTGCGGGTTGCAGTCCCCAGAAATCAGTGCTGTCATCCGTAGGCCCACTCAATAGTTTACTCTTCCCACAGGTGTCACTGCCACTAATGAATAGAAACCAGAATATGGAGCAGAGCAGAGATGAGGTGTGTGTGCTTTCAAGGGTCAGGCCTGTCCCTCGCTGACTACTGTGTTCATAAGAAATATATAGGTTTTATAATATGTATTTCCAATGGGGAAAAGAAACATTATCTTTAAACTTGTTTTACTGCCTCTGCTAAGTACATTAGCATTTTGTCAATTTCTTCATGAGTTGCTGGTATGTGTCACATAAGATAGTTGGCACAAAAGGAACCCTAGAATCACACATTAATAAATAAGCATCTGTTCTGTTCTGATATAACACACTTGACGTATGTGTTTGAGTAATTATGTGCTCTACGAAATGTATATGACAATGACAGTAACATTTAGACACCTTTCAGAATGGCCAGATCTGGCTGGGTCATTCCTAGGCAGAATGTTGTGGCCCTTCAGGCTTTAGTCAGAATGATTTCTGTTATTGTTTTTCTTTTGGTCATGAGATAAAACCCTGCATTTGAGTAATGATGGACACTGAGCTAGTTTGGCTGGGACCAAACTCCTAGCTGCAGTGTGCACAAACTGCTGTGAACTATGGTTATTACCACCATGAGACCACTGTGTGTGATTTGTGTAGCTGAGGGTACTTACCATGTTGTCACCCAATTCCAATGACGGTGAATTAAACCGTTATTCTCTGTCATTGTGTTTCAGTCTTTTGCCATAGTAAATTCAGACTTGTTTTGCAGTAAGATGTCTAATGAACAGAGACCTTCAGGTTCTGCTGGAGTAAAGGTTAAAGGTCATTGGAGTGTAGTGATGTGTGAGAGGGTCAGGGAGTCCTGAGTCTCCGAGCAAGCACTGCCTCCATTACCAGTACTTACTGTTTTCCTCCTGACTGATTCAAACTAAAGGGGACTGAAAGTTGAACATAACAATTTGAACAAACCGCTTAAAAAATTTATGCTTGTAAAAAAAATCTAATATGATTGTGTGTAGACTTTGAATATAAATTGGGTATATTACTTTTCTTATTATTTTGGTGTTATTTCTTGATGCTCTCTGTTTATTTGATTTGTTCTTGGCTGAATAACTAAGGCTATTAAGCCAAGGTTTATTGGTAATATGGTGGCTAAAGTCAAAATTATTTCACAAATCTTCCATTTATACTTTATACTCGTTCATTATGCTAAAATTATTTAATTCCCTTTGCCCACACATCTTTCTCCTTTCTTTGCAACAAAGACGTGGAGTAGGATAGAACGAGGAAAAAGTTCTGCACCTATGAAGTCTGTTCTGTAGAGTTTAGCCTATTATTTTAGGAACATTAGTCATGGTGCAGTCATACATCCACTTTGTATCAAATACAGTTAAAATGTGGGAATCTCCACTAGCATGGTCTCTCTTCGCCAGTCTATTTGTTCGGATTATTTCTCTTAAATCTCTCTTTCCTTTGAACATAATGGTCTCTCAAATTATTGTATGGAGGATATTGGATGTGTGGCTTTGATCTTGCAGTCTTGATAAAGTTGGCCTGGGTGTAATAACAGAGAGCAAGGTGCAGTAGTGAATGTGGGAGGGGCTGTAGTGTCTCTCCTGTGCTGCCCCCCACCCCATGGAGATGTTGTCACAGAACTATGGCGAGATCTAATCAGAATCCAGGAGAATCCTTCACAGGCCCCGTAATTCCCATTTCTCTGCTGCTGGAAGAAGCTTCCTGGGCTGGGGAGATGAGGAGTGATGTTGTCAGCGTGTAGTTTCACACGCCGCCTCCCTTTGCTCCTTTCTGATGCCCTAACAGAATTTCACTGCACTGGAGTGTGAATTCATATAATTTCTGCAACCAACCTCCCCCAATGGTTCGCTCCTCAGCCAAGTTAGGTCTCGCAGACAGTTAAAGTTGTTGCTACAGCAAGATGACAGCCATGTCCCTTCTGGACTGCTCTGTGGAGACGACCTAAATTGAATGACTTTGATTTATTCACAGTGAAATGAGAAACATTGCACCTCATCTGTAATAACCAAGCCTTTACACAATCACACAGCACTCTGTCATCTCGTGACTGTTGACTGCTGTTTCATCATTATGCCTTGCCTACATTTCTTTTTCTCCTTCATTCTCAGCACGTTGCTTGTGATGGTTTTAACACTCGTTATTATGGTCCTTCGTCTGGCCATAGTCCACTCGGACGAGCATCCCTTGTATATTCTCATCATTAATTGTAATTAGTGGAATGACAGTAATTTACAGGTGTAGTTGATCTATTTTAAGGTTAAAATGGTTTTGCGTAAACATGAGGTGTTGAGGGGAGTGTAGAAAGGCATGGTTGAAAAGGCCTGACCAATGGGATCCTTCCACATTAACCAGTATTAACATTAACCAGTAAATCATGTTAATTATTTAAAATTTCACACTTACAAAAGTAGGTTGCTGGGCTGCAGCAGGCCTACGCTTATCGTCCCAACCACAAAGGAACACGGCAGTGCCAATACGAGTCGCTCGTTAGAGATGAGACCTAACGAGGATCAAATGAGCACTGCAGCGATTGGTCAGTGCCGTTGTCATTGTGATTAAAAAACTTTCACAGTCAACGTGTCTTTTTAAGAAAGACGTGATATACTTTTGAGCAAACTATTCTTATAGGAAAACAGTGTGACAACATCGAAAAAAAAGGAGATTCACCGAAAGGAGATGTGGGTTGTCAGTGTGGTGGAGAAATTAAAGAGGTGTGAGAGTTTTACAAGGAGAGAGAAATTCCTTCCAGCTGATGCCAATCAGTGTTTTTTGTTTTTGTGGACACATACAAACTTTGTGTTTCAATAAAGAAGAAACAGAAAGAACAGAGAGGAAACAAAGATATGAGCAGTATGTCAAGGAAAAACAAACAAAAGCTCATTTTCCTAAACAAACATTGGGTTCTCTGCATGGAAGAAAACCTGGAGTGCTCGGATTGGCTGTGTAATCAGGGTGGGTGGTTGGTTGGGGGGGGGGGGGGGGGGGGATCAGAAGAATCGGTGTATCATGATGAGGCCTCCTTTACTGTTTCTCCCTATATACACACACCACCCCTTCACTACAAACATCTTCTGCACATACCTTTTGCCGTGTGAAAATTGTCAGCCACCCTACTGATCACTTGAGCTGTTGATCACAGAGTGACTGTTGATGAGATGTAATTGGTATGAATGTATCAGTGTTACTACGTTTTTACATGCAACTGGTCTGAGCATGGTTTCTACACCCCAAAATCTAAAGCCTAATCTTAACCCAAAGGTTGTTTCTAGAAATAATAAACAAAATCATAATCAGAATAGCTTGATCTAACACCTTTAATATTCTCAAAGTGCTTCATGGTGTAATGCAACAACAAAATGAAGATGTCACAAAGTCAAAAAATAGAATCATAGTAAAATGGGAAAATACAATATGTAAATATAAATGCATTTAAATGAAAAATAATGTTAGTGTTTTTACTAAAGATAGTATGAAAGTAATGTAAAAAAATGCACCCATAAAATATGTAATGTAATATGATGACTGGTGTCCCATGTCTTTGGTGTGTAAGGCTGCTTCACTTGATGTGTGGAATATAAAGAAGGCACACTTTGATCTTAACACATGCTTTCGAACAAATGTTATCAGCCCTTTAGTTATGAATGAGGGGGCTATGCAATTAAGAGACATACGAGCTCATAATAAAACTTTGAAAATTGTGTATACATTTTTTTGTATTATAACTTCCTAATAAAGTTGGTGAAGAATGTGTAAAAACATGCTGTCCTCAGCTCCCAACCCAAATCCAGATATTGTTGTGAATCTGGGGTTACTGAGACTACCAGGGCCGCGACTGGCATCGTTTACGGTGGAAGGGATTCCTCATCTGATGGGGCGCAGTGATATGAAGCTTGTTCTCATCTGTCCTGTAAGCGTCTGATGCCGTTGGCGTTTGACTGAAGCGTCCCGGCCTTTAGACCATTAGCTCCACCCCGCCAGGCTTCCCTACTCCTCCCAAACAGCAGACCTGCCTGCTTCCGCACACTCGCTGCATATCAACGTTTCTTTTAGTGGGAAAATGGATTCCATGCGACTGCTCATGAAAGACCATGGGGAAGGTCGCACGCACCAGAGCTCGTCGGAGCCGCGATTCGCAGCGTGATTAGAGTATCGGAAAATCGATCACATGGTGCATCCTGTTATTTCTCACACAGATGCAACATTCTCAATCTCGCTGCTCACTGAGCACGCAGATGGAGGGATTGTGTGATTGCACCAGCTGTTGTTGCCCGTAGAAGGTGGTTGCCTCTCTTAGCTCTTCCTTTCTCCTTTGAACAGAAGCACACTCACTTTCTGCGGCTCTCTAGTTATTGATATTAAATATTACTAGGTATGTGTTAGAGCTAAATATTTAACAAGTGTAAGAGATGTAGAGGTGTGTTTGATGTTTTCTCTCCTCTCTGGCAAGCATGGTAAGGTGTCATTAAAAGTGGCACCTTATTTTCAATGGGGCAAACATCAGGGCTGTTTTTACAGTCATTATTCTAATGAGATGCTGATAACAGCAGGCCATTCCATGCAGCGTTCTCCAAGAGATCCAAAGGGGGGTTTAGTAAGGGCCATGAATATTCAGATAAGGGGCTGGCAGGAGCGTGTGAGTTTAGCAGGGAATGGGGGATATGGCTGGGGTTTCTAAAGCTCCAGTTTGAAAACCCGTGATTAACGGCTGAAATTAGTGTGCCCTAGCTCCGGAGTTATAATATTAACGTGAATATGACATTAGTGCTACATGTCATTTTTTTTTCTTCATACATCTGCTTCCCGCAGCTCCACTTGTATGGTGATGCTTTGTATGTATGGTTTTATTTTTTTATTATTTATTTGTATGTATGGTTTTATTCATGCTCTTATGCAAAACCTTGACCTACCGCCCTTGCCAGACTTTAAACTGCATAAACAGACAATTAATTTTCATTGTCTTATTTTTCGAGGGACAGAAGCTAAGTTCACATTCAAATATGGAATAAAGTGTGTTGCTTTTTGACTGATTAGCATGAGTGAGTGGATAGAAGACGGATCAGTCTGACAGTCTAACAGAAACGACTCTCTGACCTGTTCTGCCCCGTCCTTGTCTTTCTCTTTAGAGTCATTATTCAAACCATTTATACCATTAAGTATGCCAACTATGTGTTCTACTAAGACCCATGAGAGAGTCTAATCATCATTCATGAAATAGGGTGTGTAAAAGAGGATTTTATTGTGTTGGGTTAAATAGCGATTAAATTATTATCATGATCTACATAATGACAAAGACTGCGTCATGATAATATATCTCATGTACTGGGGGGCTTTCTCAGCAGAAGGACCCGAGATGGACAGAGCAATCACAGCTGAGGAAGAGGATGGCACCTGGGAGGAAGGAAACATTCCCAACAGCAGCGATGTGAAGCTGAACATGGAGCAGGCGGGTCTGTTCTCCAGCTCGTCAGCAGGCATGTGGAATCAAGTTACACAGCTGGGGTGTTTCCCCCCCGTTTCCTGTACCTGTCATCTCATCGACTTGTAATCTGATTAAAATTCACACGTAAAAAAAAAACGATGTAGCTAAAGAAAGCGGGCACTGATCCCCGTCGTGGCGATGTGACTGAGTGTTCGCGTATGTCTTGGCCTCTGGCTTGTTAGGTGAATCCTGACTGGAAAGTGTGTGTGTGTGTGTGTGTGTGTGTGTGTGTGTGACATGTTCAGAAGAGGAGCTGCCACCGGTTACACACGGCGAGCCGCTCACAGACAGACGCAGTACCTTCCAGCCTCATTTAGCACCTGTGGTGACGCCCAAACAGGTATGCCATATTTCTGTTTGCCCAACGGCACACCGAGAAACTCCTCAAATACCACATCTCCAGATTTATTCCATGATGTGATGAATGAGAGGCACATGAGTGTACAGATCACAACGTCCCCTGAGCTGGGCTGGAGAAGCTCTGGGTTACATATTGTCTTTGAAATAGCACTGCCAGACCTGTCTGTGGTGGCTTCATATTGTATGTAAAACCACCCCCAGTGTCACAGAGGCATGACTGGTCCTCACCAATAAACAGGTGTCTCCTGATTCAGGTTTCATTGTAGGAAAAAAAAAAGGATTTCACAAGCTGTTTGACACCTGTTTTGAAAAACTCTGTGTTCGGTCTCGAGAGCGTGTTCATGATTTTTGAACCATTTTGAGCTGCTTCAGCTCGTCACTTTCTGAATGTCTGACTTTCAAATCCCTGAGCGCACTCCATCGCCCTGCCGCGAAGGGGCTCTCGCCGAGCTTCACAGCTGTCCCTGCTCTCATCCCCAGCTCCCTTCGCCCAAGATGACTCATTCACACCTGCCCGGCCGATCCGGGCCGAACGTCCTGCGTTTAGGCTCTGACCATCCTCACACAAGTGATACATCAATAATTCTCTCTTGGCCACTGGCTTGACAGCTCACTTGTTCTTTGACAGCAAAGAGAGAGAGAGAGAGAGAGAGAGAGAGAGAGAGAGAGAGTGACGGGGGGAGAGATATTACTATATGTTTAAGGAATATAGGACAGCCAAAGTGCCTCTTATATTTATCAGTTTAAGCATTTGTTAGAGATCACTGAATCAACAAGCCCTTAAAACCACAGAAAACCCTCACAAATGGATTCTCAAATGACTTTGCCTGTTCATGTGACAGTCACCACAAGCACTTCCATTGTATTTTTTCTCTATATATGGAAAAACCCACTCATTTATGAGAGGCATTGCACTGCACCTGCAGGATGTTACACAAGAGTGCCATTTTTAAAATAAATAATTCTGTTTTATGCCTAGTGTGTGCCGTTCTCATCTGAGCCCTAGCAGTGGTCTTTAAACTCTTAAAACAGTGCTGCATGGTTAGCCTTGCAGGCAGCCCCATGCCCCTAATGAGCCCTTTCTGGGTTCACATAAAATACAGAATCTGCTGTAAGTTTAATGGTGAATTTTTACATCTTCGTCATATACCACATGTAGCTTGGGAGACGATTTCTTTGATTCCTTGGCTGGGAATGAAGGTCTGGTGTTATGGCCAAGACTAGGAAATCTGACCATTATGGTTCCAAAAAGGTGCTAATGAGTGTCGCAGTGTTGTCTCTAGGCGAAGCTTTGTGTCTTTTCCCGCTGTGCAGACATGCGCTACCCCCAACCATCCACCCCCACCCACAACCATCCACCCCCACCCCCAACCATCCACCCCCACCCCCAACCATCCAGCCACACCCCCAACCATCCACCCCCACCCACAACCATCCACCCCCACCCACAACCATCCACCCCCACCCACAACCATCCACCCCCACCCACAACCATCCACCCCCACCCACAACCATCCACCCCCACCCACAACCATCCACCCCCACCCACAACCATCCACCCCCACCCACAATCATCCACTTGCTGTAGCAGACGTCTGGAGGACCCTAGCTGCCAGCTGGTTCACATGTCACACCCGGGAGTTTATGCCTGGGTTTCTACTAGGACTCCCCAATGTTTCGTTAGCAAATCGTTATCATGGTGTTGGCAAAGGCCGTTGTATGCGAACGAGCCCTGTAACCAATAACAAAAGGCTTGTATTGTAAGCAGTAAGCATCCTGCCCTGTGTGTTTTCATGAGTCATGGCTATACATTGGGACCCTAGAGCGGTCCAGTCATTTGTTTGTATATGACAAGACAAGGAAAATATAGCAATATTTATAAAGCAATATAATATGGTGTTTGTATATAGTATACACATAGCCTCTTTTTTAGGGTTCTTGTTCATGTAGCGGTAATTACATTTCATGTATGAGCTAAAAGTGGACATTAAGGCCCATTAGAAGAGGCACTACCTTTAATTAACTGTGGATGAGTGTTGGGTTTTTGACCTATTGTACACGATTGTGTCATCAATGATGACCTCAATATTCGTATCATTACACAGTAACATGTTCACGGAGAGACTGTAGACCCTACTGAAAGGAGACGGGTCTGGGTGTAGACCCTACTGAAAGGAGACGGGTCTGGGTGTAGACCCTACTGAAAGGAGACGGGTCTGGATGTAGACCCTACTGAAAGGAGACGGGTCTGGAATAACAAATGTTCTTCGCCAAGTTCAGTTTTTTGCTCCTGTGGAGAAACTTGATAAAGGAAACGCTTACACGCTGCATTTTGAATAAATTTAGTTGATGACTCTTGCTTTTGTTAATTCAACATTACAGAGAACTGCAAATTGATAAGTGTTTTATCTTCAGCAAAACCCTGACCTTGTTTGATAATGAATCCTCTTGTGCTCATGAAAGATGTCAGATATTTACTCTCATTAAAATAAAGAAGAAAAGGAGAACAGTGGCTTGAGTGGATTCACTGCCTGTAATTTGGTATGCATTGTTTAATGTCTTTAAAAAAAAAAAGTCAGGGTTTTGATCGTTGAGTTAGTAAAAGCAGTCTGGGGGTTACCGTTTCTCTCGAGTGTTGGAGGGGTTTTGATGCTCTCGTTATCCGCAGCTCAGAAGGCACGCCACAAAGAAAGGCATGCACAATTATACAGTAATTACTTTACATGCGCCCTCTTGTTATGCCCTTTCGTCTTAATAGATGGTTATTCGTGTTAACTTCATGTACGGAATAAAAAGGAAATTGAAATAGGGAATCAACAGGAAACCTGTTAAACAGAATAAAGGATCCAGCTCCAGCCACAGCCAGCGTATGTGATGGAGGATTTAGGAAGCTGGTATTCCACCAGTGCACAGTGCTCAGAAGCCAGAGACAGACAGGATGGTGGCATGCTTCCAGGCTCGCTTCCTTATTTAAAAAAGAGGATTTGGAATTGGTAAAGGAAGGCAACATTTAAAGATTTATTCACACAAATAAGAATTATTTTAGTAGTCGTCCACGTTCCTCATTAGCCAACACCGGTGTGCATTCATATTCCCTAAGCCTGTGGTGGTGGGGGGGGGGGGGGGGGGGAGACTGTGGTTCTGTGCAAACTCTCTTTGTGTTATTGGCTTAACACCAGTTACTGGAAATTCTGACAAATGTCAAGTGTAAGGACTAAGTGAACTTGAACAGAACGAAATCCTCTTTTTAATGTGCATTATAGCCGCTGAAGAATATTGGAGCAGGCAGTCTGTCATTGTGGGGGCTCAAGACATGTGCAAAGAGGTACAGCACACTAATAAAAGACCAGGACGACACAGTAATAGTGAACCGAGCCATTTTCCCAGAACATTTGAGACGTGGGATCTGCAGTACGTCTAGCTGCCTTTAATGTGCACTGATCACGCTCGTGCACAAAGCACGCCCTCGATCAATGAAACTTTTACAGCCGTCACAGCTGCCAAACTCAGATATCACGCGTAAACCCAAATGACTGAACAGGACTGATTTAAGCCTTTGATCTTGCTGGTAAGATTCGACTTCTTCCTGTGAGTGGCTGCCATGTGCAACAGATGTCTGCTTCAAGGACATTCATCTGCCAAGCTATCGGTGCTCTTTCTAGTGTAATTTATGACGGTAAAGTTTGAATTCGTAAATGCGTGTGCTTGTTTTTCAAGGAGTCACCTAAGAATTCTGCTCTGAATATAAATATGAGTTTAAATGCATTTGACTCGAGCATGGCTGCGATGTGCAGGATTCATGGACTTTGTAAAGTTATGATAAACTTTGCAAGGATGGGCCTTCAGATGTGTCTACCCTAGTGACGGGTGCATCAGAACACTAAGGGCTACTGGTATTCAGTGAGGACTTTGTGCAGCAGTATAGTGTGATATTGAGCTACTCCAGTATTTATTGTGTCTTAGAAAGCGATACCTATACCCTCATTTGTAATTACATTCGGACATGCTGTGGCAGGAGAGGAAATTGGTGTAGGCTCGGTGTTCATTCACAGACCCGCCTGTATTTTCAGACCAGTGTCTTTCATTAGGTTCATTATGCAGCATAAATACAGACTTCATTATTTAGCCAGGGCACAAGCTATTAACAGTCACAAGTGCATGTTTGAGTACCTACATGCACACACTCCTTCATTCCATCACAATATTAAAAGCCAAAGTGTGTGTGTGTGTGTGTGTGTGTGTGTGTGTGTGTGTGTGTGTGTGTGTGTGTGTGTGTGTGTGTGTGTGTGTGTGTGTGTGTGTGGCCAAAAAGGTGTTTCATTCCCTACAGTTGCGTAAGATGTGAATAGACATTTTAAGTTTTTTGTTGTTTTTTTTGAATAAAATTGACACATTTGCAGAATGTCTCTGACGTGTAATATATCATACACATTTGAAGAATGTCTCTGACGTGTAATATATCATACACATTTGCTTCTGATTTCCTTGCAGGTTCAGAGGGTGTTAGACAAACTCTATGAAAACAAGAAAATTGCAAGTGCCACTCACAACATCTATGCATACAGGTATTTATTGCATGCACACATATATAATGCGGAATGTGTGTGTGCATGCATGTAGAAAAGAAGCCCTTGGCAGCTTGAGTGTATAAAGCTAAAGAGATATTGCAGACAAGAAGCAGTCATCTTCTGGAGGGGTTAACCTACAAATGATACTGCCAGTGCATTTGTAATAGTCCCATTATGTAGCACTGAGGAGTGTATGATGGTGTGCCGCTGTCCTCTGAGTTTGTGCTTCTGCAAACACAGCTGCTGGAAACCCTGAGGAACATCTGGCACTCTTGTTTACAGCACTGGACTTTAGATTGTTCCAGAGATAAGGATCGCCCTTTGCATTCCCAGACAACATTTGAATTATTTGTTAGCATTTTTATTTTATTTTTTCACTCAAGGTACTCAAAAATATGTAGCTAGTTAACTAGTTAAAAGTAGATTATTTGCATGTACTATGAAACTAGAAACAACGCTTTATAGCTTGATTATCAATAATTATACAGTAACATTGAATGTTATATAAAATGTGATCTGTAATGTTGGACATGCTGAATGTTACTCAGAGAAGCACATGTTCGGTTATATTTGGTAATGGAATTGCAAATTTAGGATACACACATTCATTCTGAACACGTTGCTGGCAGATGCCTGAAACCTAAAGGAACGCTGTGTTTTGTACCCAGACCTCCGTGCACCACATCTATAATGTTCTGTAGATGGCCACAGACAGTTGTGTCCTAGTGTTTCCCTGAACTTCACCACTGACTAGAACTTTTAATGGAAGACTATGGACAGATGCACTTCTAGATCTCTTTCTCAGCAGCTGCCCTTTGACCTCAATTAGAGGAACACTCCAGCATTTTGTGTTTTGTCACATCTGCGGCAAATCATTTCACAATGAAGTGTACAGCAAAAGGATGTACAGGATGTATTAAAAAGAGAATATGTCAAAATCTCTGGAGATATAAGGGATGGTTTTGTTTTTCTTAAAACGTCATACACTACAACGTTGTAGTCTGCAGTACTAAGCTATACTGGATGGGGATTGAATCTACCATATTATTACTTGTGCGTATGAAGATAAGTTACAACTGGTGCATATGGGGAAAAAATATAGAGAAAACAGCTGTTCAACTCTATAGGTTCACTGTTGTGTTCAACTCTACACACACTGCTGTTTTCATCTCTCATCCTGTTTCCAATAGGATATACTGCCAAGACAAAAACACATTCATGCAGGACTGTGAAGATGATGGAGAGACCGCTGCTGGAGGGAGGCTGCTGCACCTTCTGCAGGTGTGTGTGTGTGTGTGTGTGTGTGTGTGTGTGTGTGTGTGTGTGTGTGTTACAGAGACAGAGTAGCTGACATAACATCCCGGGTATTACTGGCTGCTACTGATTCAGTGTAAATGGAGGCTTGGGTGTTTCGTTTTGCGTTGCTCATCGCTATTGGCAACTGACAAACTGTTTGCATGTGAATGTTTAAGACAACAAGATTATCGTTAACCATCTTCTCAGTGTGCATGTGGGACTTATTGGATCATCGGTGCCCAGCCCTGTTCCTGGGGACCTGCCTAACAGTTCACTCCAGACACCCCCTGCAGCTAATCAATGTCTTCAGGATCAGAATATTGATGTGAAGTGTGTAAAATTAGGGTTCCTACTAAAATGTGTTGGTTGGTAACACTCCTGGCACAAACTGCAGGGTGATAGTTCTCCAAGAACAGGCTGTATTCAAATCTAAACTAGTGGTGCCTAACATATAATTTCCTCTAATTAATAATCACTGATTGCCAAGTGTCCAGGAGGTACTGCTGTTTAAAAATCCTGCTTTAACCCAGATTCTCTTCTTAGTTCAGATGGTAGTAAACCCTGACCCTGGTGAGGATTGTCAGTGGTTCATTAGTGTTTGTTATATTTATGCCTCTCCAATTCACGTTTGTTTTCATGAAATGAAATGAGCCATATTTTGTCAATTGTGATTTTTACACCCCAATCGAAATTTGTCCTCCGCTTTTAACCCATCTGTGCAGTCAGAACACACACGCACACTAGTGATTACTAGGGGGCTGTGGATCACACATGCCCAGAGCGGTGGGCAGCCCTAGCCCGGCGCCCGGGGAGCAGTTGGGGTTAGGTGCCTTGCTCAAGGGCACCTCAGTCATGGCCTGTCTGGGAATCGAACCCACGACCCTCCGGTCTCAAGTCCAGTTCCCTAACCGCCAGGCCATGACTGCCTCATGGGATCAGAGGTGAGTAGAACCACGTGGTCCAATTAGTGAACGTACCATTCAGCCATTTTATGGTAGGTTAAAATATCGAACCTTCTAAATTGAAGCTTCGTCTGGAACAGCCTATACTGAAATAGAAACGACACTAGCCCAGCTTATGGCTCTATTTGCAGACTAAATTGCGCTAAACCTCTCCAACGTCTCGGAGACAGTAAGCGATTATCTCGGGCGCTGCTCGTGCTCCTTACTTCCAGACACGAGCACGTCGTTGGTCCCAAACCCCCCAGTCTTATCTCCCTCCCTCCCTGTATACTCTCCCGAGCTTGGCAAGGCAGCGTGTGAAATCAATGGAGCATTTTAATCAAAACCCAATTTCACTTTCACTCATGGCAGACTGTGATATCTCAACCGCTAAAACCTGACCCGGGCCCACAATGTTTTGTTGTTGTTGTCGTTGCTTGTTTTCATGCTGCCCTCATACCACCGCTGCTTTTTAACTGATAAATGACGATATGAAAATGAGGCCATTAGCGGTGAAACACTCCGTGAACGCCCAGCGCCGCTATTTACAACAGGGACACCCATGACACCTCACACCCAAATCTGTGGACTCTGGATATCCACCGTTGTGGAGGACTAATAGGCTTTGTGTGGCAACTCCCCTTTTTGAAGAGCTTCCTGTGAAGCAAGCCGACTGTTTTCTATATGTAAGCTGCTTAACTTCATCAACATTGTGAACCGTTTCCTTGCCTGAACTTCCTCTCGCACCCTCTCAGGTTTTAATCGCACGCCGTCCGTTCATGGAGCTGGATGTGACGACACGAATAGACGGCGAATGAGTCGGTCTATTATTAGACTAGGCAGATGTCTCCCCCCCCCCCCCCCTCCAGGCAGTCTGCCAACTACACCCCTGTGGTGCTTTAAAAAAGTGATTGACAAGCAGTTGACAGATAGCAGTTTTCACAAAGAAACATTTTGTCTCTTCTTTATTTTCTCTGTATGGTCTTTTTCCTTTAAGGCTGATTCTCCAGAGGGGATTTGACACCTTTACTTACAGCCTCAGAAAACCTGTAAAATATTGAAATTGTTGATAGCAGTGTGATAAGTTGCCTGGGTATTGCTGATTGCTGTGCGGATACGAAGTTACATTGTCATGCACGGAGCTCCTGGAGGGCCGGCGTCCTGAGCTAACCTGCTTCCTCCTTCAGTACAACTGAACCCTGCAGTGCTGTGCACTCGTAGGTCAGGTTGAGACGTTTAGCATGACCGTAGGAACTGACCGACACGAGCACTAACGGCTGTGTGTGTGTGTGTGTGTGTGTGTGTGTGTGTGTGTGTGTGTGTGTAGATCCTGGATGTCAGGGACGTGCTGGTTGTGGTATCACGCTGGTATGGGGGCATCCTGCTCGGCCCCGACCGCTTCAAACACATCAACAACTGCGCCAGGTCGATCCTCGTCCAGGAGGGCTACGCAGACGCCGCGGTGAGATTAGCGCGATCTCGCTCCTTTCACCACGCTCACGCGGCACGCCAGCAACGCCAGCAACGCCAGCAACGCCAGTTATATTTCTGCGGTTATTAATATGCAAAGCTCTGAGCAGAAACATGGTGTAGGTGTGTATCTGCCACACTGGTCTTCTCTGATCACTGAACACCAGGATGTTCATGGAAGTCCTACTAAATGGAGACTTATCACTGCTTTTGGGGATGGGCCATTTCTCCGATTCCTGTGGTTTTTGTCACCGTATTTAAAAACAAAATGCTTTTCTTCCCTGTAATTGCTGTGAGAATATTTATAGAGCAGCTCAGCGCTTAAGTGCCCGCCACCGGTGATAAACCCCGTGAGCACAGTGACAAGGTTACACACATCACCACATTCGGGTTTGGAGGGGGATTGTAGAGGCTCATGCACAGAGCTGCTGTCTGCCAGGAATTCATTTGTTTGTTTTCTTTCATTTCTGTGTAAATGAAGACATGTGAGCAGCTGCGGGATTGTCATGGTTACGAGGGTGGCAGGCGTGTCGTGGGTTTTACCAGGTACTCTGGGCTTTGTACCCAAGATGTCTATCCTATTGATCTCTGTTACATGGGCTGACCTATACACACACACACACACACAAACAGACAAATGCGTTCATACACCCAAAACAGTGTAAATGTAGAAATGTTGATTGTTGTGTGATTCACATGAATTAGGGACACACTTAATATGTTCCTAAGATTAGACAGCAGCTTTTGATAAACTCGTGGCAAGTTAGCTGCAAACTTTAGTTCCCTACATTTATTACTGGTGCACAACACGATAAAAGCACTGTGGTGTGGAATTGCAGAAGGAGACTCACTGTTCTCCACAGCGGAGTTACCAAATTGTGGTCAGGAGGTTTTGTATGACTTGAACATTTGCATAGTGCTTTCAAATTGAGCAGAATCGAGCGGTGACGGTAACCTGCGGTTTACCGCTGCACAAGATTGAGATGCACTGAAATGCATAATGTAATTAGTGGCGCGGAGTCTTCATTAAGCAGAACGTCTTCAGACTTCAAGCTTCCCTTTCCTGCCTACTGGCTTGCTTCAGATTTAATCTCAACTGCCACAAGCAATTTGAGATGAAAGCTCCATATCTTACAGACGGTCAAAAACCCCATATTCACTGCCAATGTAAATTTGGGGGACAATAAATATGAGTGGGTTAGCTGAAGTGCCAATGTGGGGGGAGCCTGTTTCTTAATAATAATACTGCAGAGCTTCTGATATTATACCATGAACACTATACATTGAAAACAAGTTTTAGTTCCCTCTTTAAATAAAGCAACCCATGGACCGTGCCTCTGTTATAGCTGCTCTGGGGGCAGGTTTGGACATTTCCATGCTGGAGAGAGTGCGGAGATGGAGTGATTCTCAGTAGTGTTACCCTGGTGAAAACAGACCTGACTCAGTTAGTTCACCCAGGAATGTTGGGTTTACCTCAAGACGGAGTGATTCCGTCAGGTTTTGGCCAACTTATTAGTTTTGTGTTACATTTATGAAAAAATAGTTAAAAATTTCACGTGCCTTCCATAATGTTAAGTCTATGTTTTGTTAACACCTTTAAATGTTACAGAACTGCTGGCCCGGTCTGGCCTATTCATGTTTAAGTATTGCCCCATTTAAGACTTTTCACCTCTTGGATTCTTCTCAATATTTTCCCTGTAATGCTCTGAAAATCAAAGAAAAGCCACATGAAAAGTACATTTTTGAAATGTGAAATGTTAAATAACAAACACTGCCACTAATACTATGACTAATAATAATAATACTGATAATAAAAATAATAATCTAAAACGTGCATGTTTTGGTCCGCTTATAAGAATAATACAGCAAGTGTTGTGTAAATGACTGTGAAATCCCTCTGAATAATTACTACCCTTCAGTGCCAGTCCAGCACAGCAGAGCAAGCAAGATTTGCTAATGACCGACAGAATGTGAACTTTTTCCTTTTTAATTTTTAATGAAATTGGGCATTCAATGAGATGTCATTTGGTCTCTAAGGGAGTCATTTAAAAAGCCAACTCGGGGACAGAATTTGGCTTCGTGCTGCAGCTAATTGCCATCTTTGCCCCCTTAAATTAATTTGTGGCAAATTTAAGCACAATATATTCATGAGCTCACCTGGCTGTCGTGCTGCTGGTCTATAATCAGATGTCCCCTTCAGAGAGGAGGGGCGGGCGCGCTCAACGCAACACGCCCCTGTTCTTAGTGGACCCAACGCACATGAGCAAAGAGACAACATTTGCAGCTGTCACTCGAGTCTTTATTCGCGTCAAACGCTGCCGGCGAAGCTCCTTAGGTGATTCTCAGTGAGATTTCCTTGGCCCTGAATTGTGTAGATTGTGTAGATGCTCGAATCAGTCATTAAATATAGCACACTTCTCCCATGTGCCAAGTTTAGCACGTTCAAGAAATTTGGGCTTTTTAAACGGTGATCTACTCGGTTATATCCATATCTGAGCAGCCATTCCTAGGATTTTCCCATATCATCCATTCTCTTTGCTTTTAGATAAATGTCGGTGTCATTTGTTCCTATTTGTGTTGCTGTTGAGACGTGACGCTTCAGGAGACTATTGTATTCATGCTTGTAGTTGCCCTGCGTGGCGCCACTTATTTGAGCTCGTTCTTCTCCTCTTGGTTCTTATCGCTTCCTCTCCTCTTCTCCCGCAGGAGGAAGCATCAAAAACAGCGGGAAAGAGCAAAAAGCCCAAAAGCAAGAAGACAAAGTAAAAGTGTCTGCCTGGTTCCTCGCCTTATTTTCTCCAGCATGCCGAAAATGTCAACAGCCGTGATTTAGTGGATGTGAACTTAAAGATTTACAATACGGAGTAGAGAAATGTGCTGTGTGATGTGGAGTGCTACCACAGGGGCCTTCAAAATGTTTACAATTCTAATATACATAAAACATCACAAAATTGTGCTAAAAATGGGCACGAATCATAAATTGCTTTAACATTAAAAAGGGCAAAAGCTGTCTCAACAAGATTCTTGAGTTTATAATTTGTGATTTGCAAGTTCGTTTGCAAATGAAGTGGCGGTTGTCGTGTGTCTGGGAGGCCTGACTCTTTGGCTCAGAGCAGTGCGCAGGGTGTTGGGATTGCTGGCTGCAAGGTGTGAGAGCTTTTATTCTGTAATCCTTTTAAAATGGACAGCACATTTTGCACTCTGATATTGACTGTTGTTATCTTACCACTAAATATGTCAAGACTTGTGAAATGTAATTAAGATATTTTCAGAAGTTGCTTGTCTGATGTCATGTGGAGCATAAAGCCAATCAGGTTCATCCATGTGTGAATGATCGCTGCTTCCTACATTGCTTCAGTCCCATTGCCTGCTTCATATTTGGATGATGCATTGCATTTTAATGAGTTTGCCTTATCTTGCCAACATTTGGACAGCATACAATTATTTTAAATTTAACCTTGGAAGAACAAGGCATAATAGTGCTTTTATCTCTCTTCTTTTATCTTTGTTTCTGCAAAGAGTAATGGGAGATGAAGGGCATTCTGGGAAATGTTAGGCTGGATGCTGTTGAAACACAACACTAAATATTCAGATTTTATTGTGTTGTCACTGTTTGGTTGAAAAAGTTGGGTGTGACCACATTCAAATGAAGAAGGACCTCGGTGTGAATATCTCAAGAGACCAATGAAAGACCTCTGTGTTAAGGAACCTTAGAAAGTGCTTCAGAAACACTCCCAGCTTTGAGATATTTGTGTGTGTGTGTGTGTGTGTGGGGGGGGGGGGGGGTCAAAATCGAGTGGGTTGTAGTTTAATGTTAATGGGGAATTCAAAACTCATTATTGTACATCAATCCTTTTGAAGGGGTCACAGGTCGTGGCATGTTGGATGTCCTGTGTTTGGAGGCTGCTGTTCCTCATTGGCACATTTTGGGAGGGTTTCTGTCAAGTCATTGCTTATTTTTTTATTACTGGCTTTAAGATTATAATGCAATTCCCTTTCAACTGTCATGTTCTTTCAAGCATCCCTCTCGGTCTGATCTCCCTCTGTTTCTCTGTCCAATGAATATTAATGCACCTTTTGACTGGTGCCCTGACCCTTTCAGATTCAATTCTTGTGCTCTTCCTCTCGAGGGGCATTGCTAAATATTTTCATAGACCTTTGTTGTGTCATGTGGCTCCTCATCTGGAAAGCTGAACACGATCAGCATGCAGAAGCCCTGTGTGTCTTACTTGTTCAAAGCCAGCGTGTCACAACAAAGAAACCAGTGTACAAACAATCGCATTTTTCTTGCCTTTACACCTTGCTCAGTAGTCCTCAGACAATTACCTC
Source organism: Brachyhypopomus gauderio (assembly GCF_052324685.1). NCBI lineage: Eukaryota > Metazoa > Chordata > Actinopteri > Gymnotiformes > Hypopomidae > Brachyhypopomus > Brachyhypopomus gauderio. The sequence goes on from NW_027506905.1 coordinate 701,110, forward strand.
AGAAGTCCAAAATGTGTTGATCGTTTTCAAACCTTTGTTCAGAAGTTCTGTAGACAACTTTAAAAATAGACTTTAAAGACCCTGGTAACCTAAATCTGTGTTTTCTATGTAATTAATTTAATCTTGGTTGCTTGTATGTAGCATGAATATTGATTCCAATGTTCAAAATGTTTCTCATTTATTTCTAAGGGTGTACCCATAACTGAGCTGTCAAACTGAAATGTTGATAATAACATATATTATATATATATATATATATATATAATAATGAGAGAGAGAAAGAGATATTGCTTTGAAATGATATTCTACATGGATCTGTTTTTGATTTTATCACATGGTCTCGCACAATTCAGGGCGTCCCATTGACATCAAGATTGCGTCCAAACGTTCTTGATTGGGCTATGCTGACATTAGCTACAGGAAAGCGACAGGTTATTCTGTGACAAAGTAATAATTTTTTTTCACTGTCCACAGAGATATGAACACCTTCGCAATCATGAGATAAATCCACTTAGGCAAACTATATGCAGCACAACTGACATTACAAAATGTTCTTCCTCACATTTTGTGCAATTACATACTTCCTGGTGTATACTGGTGTATACTGGTGTATACTGGTGTATACTGGTAGCCAGTAACAGTTCAGAATGGGGCTGATGTGTTTCCTTCCTTTGATCCTAGTGAGAACTCTGGCAACTGCATTTTGAAGCATCTGAAGCTATTGTCTTTTTTGGGAGTTCCTTTAGGAGACCATTATAGCTAGAAATAATGAGTTTCTCTAGGTCTGGTTCTCTAGGTCATGAATGAGTTTCTCCAGGTCTGGTTTAGTCAGGAAATCTCTAGTCTTATTGATGTTCTTTCAGAAATATGTATTAGACCATTTTGAGACCAGTCCACCTCTCAGGTCTATCTAAGAGTATTATTGTCAGTGATATCAAAGGTAACACCAAGATTGAGCAGTAGTACAACTGATATCCTCCCAGAGTCTGTATTTTAATGAATGTCATTATTTACCTTAATTAGAGCAGTCTCAGTGCTTTGAGTAAGCTGAAATCCTGACTGAAATTTGTCTAGATGGCTTTTCAAAAGCTATTTAAAGCTGCTATTTAAAGGCAAAGGTGATACCCCCCTTTCCACAAGATGACACCCTGGAGTTCCCTGGAGTCATTACTGCAACATGCTTTGGTCAAAATACCACAAGGATCAAGCACCAGAGAACCTTTCTTGCTCTGATTTAAATAGTCCTCTTCAGAAAGGCTGCTTTAAATCCACACAAGTTTCACAACGTAGCAGCTTAATTACTGTGCAGTCCCACGATTGACAATCCTTAATTATTGCACAATATTGCACTATAGCATTCTCATGATGCAGTTACTAAACAGTTCTATACTTGTTGTACAACCCTGGTTTTACTGTTTAAAACCCCTCTTAAACCATCCTATAGTCACTGAACAGTCCTTCAGATATTGCACACCCTTATAGCCTAAAAAAAAACAATCAATCCCATAATTATTGCAGTCTCAATGTAGTTACATCTCTCAATATAATTACAAAATATAACAGAAATGAAATGATGAGAAATAGCAGAGCAACTATGTGCTGTATGTTTGAGCCAGAGTCCGACCCTGAAGAGGCTCCTGAAATGAATCAAGAATACAACATGATGCTTCTGAATAGTGTTATTAACTTTGTCATATCTACATTTCTTTTTGTATGTTTGTAAATTGGCTACGGTCACAGGATCTTGCAGGCTGTGGGTGCTGCATTGTGGACAACCCACTGCTCGTGACTCAAGAGTTTACGAACTGTTATGTTATTCACATGTATAGAAGATGAAGTTATAGCCTAGATATTCAGCCAACAAATGAACATTAATGTTGTTGCAGAACAGGCTCTATAATGATTTTACTGGGAAGTAAAACATTGACATGTCTTTATCATACTTTGAGGGAGGTGGGAAGAGGCCAGTCCCCAGTTTAAAAGACCCCCCCCCCCCCCCCCCATACTTATCTCCCCTTCCATCCCCTTTATATTATTGCCATGTTATTTAAGATGTCTTATCAATTTTTTCACTCTAGCCAGCTGTGCGTCTTACACACCAAGTTGACAGGAATTCATCATGTCAAACAATTGTCGGAGCAGTACAGAGGAAATGGTCGCTGCCTTTTTACTTCGTAGGAAACTATTGGAGGGATTGTCGCAGCAGGCATGGATACCGCTAGAAATGGATGAGTGGGCTTTCTTCAAAAAGGAAAATTAACCAATGGAATATGTTTAGAGTCTCTTCCCGTAATCTCAGGGATTGAGATTAAATGAATTTAAATACAATATTTAAAAATGAATATAAAATGTTACAGCTGCATCTACAAGATAAGACCCGTTAAGCTAATTTAAAGGCATATTAGTGCTAGCAGTGTAGCTAATGCTACATTACACCTGTGCCTTAAAACCACGCCGTCTCAGAGAAAGGGCATACAACTGACCCTGGTGGTAAATGATGACAGCAGAGCTAATAATACTGGTGCAAAATGAAATAGAATGTAAATAAAACTGCACACACTTAAGACACGTTGTGTTTGAAAATCTTTCAAACAAGTACTTACAGTTCTCTCATCTTCAGTCCTGCCACAGACAGATAATAAACATGATCCCTCATTTAGGAAAAAGAGTCAGTCGATGTGATAGGCACACACAGCTACAGGTTGTTGCAGACTGTAGCTGGGATGTTGTTTAATAACACACTTTATCAATACAATCACTTCTTCTGTTCTCTAAGGCTGGGGGCCAATGTAAATCTGAGCTGGACTGGGCAGTGCAGCTCTTAGCGTCGACATATCAGCAGTGGGTCTGACGTTTGTGATAAAGATATGTGTGCACCTTTGCAAAGATAGTTCTCAAGTCGTGGATGAAGATGCCCTGATGGTGTATTTCCTGTCTGATGTAGGAAGGGAAGCTAAATATGAATGGAAAATGCCAAATGTTCTGACTCAGACAGTCCACTGATAACTGGGTTCTTTAATTTCCCAGTCTGTGGGAAGGCACTCCAAAAACTGAAATGCACTGACAAAGTGAATTTTTCATAATATGTCACCGTTAAGAAAATAAATAGATAGTAAGTTGTTAAGTATCATCAAACCACTTAAATACTTCATAAAATGTTTGGTGGGTCTTTAAAGGATATGGCGTCCTTCTTCAGTGTGGTTTCTAACTCCCTTTAGAGACAGTTAATCTCATTTTACCCAAGCAACACCTCAACATGGTGACATGTAAAACTGAGGAGTTTAAAGTAAATAAAGCCATGCAAGATAGCATGGGTGACTAATTCAGTCTTTCCTCTGACCTGGGGGGTGTTCCACAAAGCGGGTTAAGCGAGAAAACCCGGGTAAGTTAACTCAGAGTTCACGGAAACTCGAGGTTTTCCGTTCCAGAAACCGAGCTTAAAGAGAACCGGAGTCAGTTACTGTAGCAACTTATGCTCTGAAGCTAACCTGCTCGCTGGCAGGTTAACTTGGACCTGACCCAGAGTTACAAACACGTCATCATGACGTGTCCTTTCCTCTAGGATCATGTGGATATTGAAACTCAGTTTATTCGCTGAGTTCTTCGTCGGGAACGCCTTATAAAACCCCGAATAGACATAGGCCTATCATTTTCGGATTATTTTTTTAATGAACGTTATCGTTTTTCAGCACAATCCAATACTTACGTCAATAAAATTATTAAGCGTCACATTTCAAATATTACACATCGCGGATCAGCCCTAAATTCTCTCCAGATTGTTATACGTCGCTCTTCGTTTTTTGCTAGTGGAATTTTTTTTTATAGTGTAGGAGATGCGGGATCTGTCAGCAAAGCTACTGTATGTCGGTCTGTCCAAAAACTATGTCTGGCATCAAAATGACTAGTGCCCAGTTTTGTGGTGTTTCCTGGGCTTAAGCCAGTTATGGACATCAAAGAGGAATTCCACAGCATCGTAGGTTTGTCTTTAATTCACACGGACAATAAAGAAATTAAGCAAAGGAGAAGCAGTAGGCTATATAACAAACTTCATTCCATTTACATTTTAAGGATTTCCTAGAGTGATTGGCTGCATTGATGGAACCTACATATGCTACCTATTCCAGCACCATTAGAACATAAAGGCGATTACATAAACAGAAAATCCATCCATAGCATTAATGTACAGGTACTAACCTTTATAATCCTTAATGAATAATGTACTTATCTTTAATGGTAACAAAACTAACGTAGCTATTGCCACCAGCCACTTTCCCTCAAACTGGACATATATAGACTTACCTCCCCCTGACTATATCTCAGATCATGGACGTAGTTTTGATTTCACAAGTGGGGGGGACACAACCTGGGCTGGCGAACTGTTAAGCGGGGGGGGGGGGGGGGTGCTGCATGATCCTAGTGCTAGATTTGTCACTATTTGGATATTGGTTTTTTTTACCGTTAAAAAGTGGGGGGGACATGACTTTGTCACTACTTAAATATTTGGTTTTAACTGTAAAAACTGGGGGGGACCAAAACCGGCTTTTGAAAAAGTGGGGGGGACATGTCCCCCCCGTCCCCCCCCCAAAACTACGTCCGTGTCTCAGATTTGCCACCAGTCCAGAGACCAGTCCACCAGCCCTTTGGCACCATGCACCATGCACTTTATCCCTGTCCCATTTACCTACCTCACACACACTGTACATACTGTACTTATATTTTTATATTTCATACCTTATACTGTTATCTATTTTACATTTTTTTACCTTGCTTATTTAATGTCTATTGCCTGGCTTGCACCATGACCGTCTTGCACTATGTTGTCCTGCACTATGTTGTATGTAATTGCTGCTGTGATATTTTGTAGTATGTAATTGCACTGAGGCCTAGCCTAAAAGTGTTTCATTGTGCTGTACAACCCTGTTTCAGCATAATGATAATAAAGTTGAATTGAATTGAACTGACCGTTCTCCCCATCAAGATCATATGTGATGCTTCTCACCTCATCACAAATGTTGAAGCCAGATGGCCAGGATCCGTGTATGATTCCACACTGTACAACAAATCTGAATAGAGTAGGCCTGAGGTAGTGCAGTGTAATAGTTAAATCAGTGTAATGCAGTGTAATAGTTAAATCATTGCAAACCCTAGTGTGATTATAGGACACTATGACGGCCTCCTTCATGGAGACAGAGGGTATCCCTGCCTGTCCTATAGGCCTACCTTATGACTCCCTATTCAGATCCTGCACCTGGACCACAGTCCCGCTACAATCAGGCCCATAGCAAAACCAGAGCAAGAATTTAAATGATCCTAGGAATCCTCAAGGCCAGGTTCCAGTGCCTGAAGGGGCTCAGAGTTACCCCTGATAGGGTGTGCCACATAATAATGGCATATGTGGTATTACACAACATTGCAACTATCCAGGAAGAGCGACAGCCTACCATCTTTGACATGCCCACAGACGAGGAACCTTACATGCATGTGGGTGACAACAGAGATGGTGGAGTTGTCAGAGACTCCATCTGCAATCACTGCTTTCCACATTAAATCATGCACCACCACCCACCCCACCCCACCATCCACCCTGTAACCTTTTAATATACATTACAGTCAAATTCACTGTTATGTTTCATTATTTCATTTTTCTTGTAAATAAATATATTTTAGAATATATTTTAAGAATAAGATATAGTTATGTACTGCCATACCACTTTGTACTATATTCTTATACTTCATTTTTATCTGATGCCATGTGTGTTTCACACCACTCAGATTAGACCTGGAATCAGTAAGTGTTCAATTAAAAAATATTTAAAAACTCAATACAGTATTATAAAGGTGGAGAAAATAATAATATAATCGCACCCTTCTGCTAAATATAAAAATATCATTTTCACTCACGCATTAACTCTGTTGGCAATTTTTTGACATGCTGACTGCCTTTCTCTAGCAGCTACCGCAGTATTACATTTACGTTTAATAATATCTAAATATTCTGCATACGCAGTCATTAATACTTCAAGCTACAGTGGTGTGAAATACGATGCTCGGCTGATTTTCGCGTTTAAGTCCATGATAAATCCTATTTATCTGCGTTCCATTAAGAATGCCTTTTATAGTTACGCGTGAACGCGCTTCTGTCTGGGTCAACCTACTCAGAGTTGAGCGACCCTGATTACTTTAACTCCGATCCGCCGTTTTGGAACCGAAAACTCTGAGTATGTCAGATCGGGGTAAGACAACTCAGAGTTCAGGGTTAAGTTTAGAGTTTGTTAACCCCGCTTTCTGGAATACCCCCCTGATTTATGTTGTGTTATTTGTGTTGTTAATGTTTTGAATATGTCTGTCACAAGAGTCTAATTTTATATATTGTTGTGTTTTAGAATCGCTTTAGTTGGGTCACACAAACAAGTTAATCATCACAGCAAGAGCACAAAGTATATGTTTCTTCCAAACATGGTTAACCTAGATAATTTTCATCCAAACATGGACATCAAGTGAGAGGCATTAGCATTCCATGAAAATGCTTAATTTGCATCACATGTAAGAAACTCTGCCCTTTTGTATAGCCTGGTAGCTGATGACAGTATGAACTGAATACAATTAATTGGAGAAATCGCATCAGCAAATTAAATGCAGCCCAATAGGGCCTTGGGTGAAAGAAAAGCAGGGAGAAATGGTAATGGATGTGGTTGTTTTTTTTCTGTCTGAAGTGGTTCTCTTAGATGGCCACAGTTGTTTACTCAAACGAGTGTCCAGACCCTTCATCTCAGGAGATCAAACATCACAGAGGTGCAGCAGAAAGCATTCTTTACAACCATCTCCCTCATTCTTTTTGAGGAGGTGGAATGAACCAGGGCAAAAGAATTCAATCTCTCGCACTCGTTCTTTCCTTATTCAACCTCAGCTGTTGCAAAGGACAAAAACATCCAACGTGTGCTTTGAATTTGACGTTGAAGCAGGCTTGCTCGGGTTTTCAATGCTTGGTTCTACTTAATGCTTGTAGGGGGTTGTTCAGAATACTGATGTGGAAACCAGTTAGTGCTTCATTTCAATAGTGAGACCAAACTAATCTCATAATGATCCACATTTTATTCCTTATGATAGAATCATTGCAAAATTAAAACGCATGGCCTATAGGGCGTCAAGTCGAAATTATTAATATACTGCTTTTTAAAAGCTGTTGTCTTGAAGCAGTTTTAGAAGACCACTGAGCAACCTAAAAGCAACAGTGTCAAGGAAAAACTCCCCAAGAATGAAGGTGTGTTTGAAACCCATCCATGCAGAAATGAGAGAGAGCCACACAGTTATTCTAGAGTCTTCTTGATGTCCTGGGAGGGGGACATGGGGACTGAGAAGTGGGTGGGGTTGGAGGTGAGAGGACGTACAACAGGCACGTCCAACCTTGCACGTAGTTGAACTGCTTATACACTTTGGGTCCACTAGGACCAGCCCATGTGTAACTCATAATAAACAAATGAAGGCAGAATGAATACAGCTGGGAGGAGACAGAGGTACATGTAGTGAGACAGGTACATGTAGTGAGACAGGTACATGTAGTGAGACAGAGGTACATGTAGTGAGACAGGTACATGTAGTGAGACAGAGGTACATGTAGTGAGACAGGTACATGTAGTGAGACAGAGGTACATGTAGTGAGAAAGAGGTACATGTAGTGAGACAGGGGTACATGTAGTGAGAAAGAGGTACATGTAGTGAGAAAGAGGTACATGTAGTGAGAAAGAGGTACATGTAGTGAGACAGAGGTACATGTAGTGAGACAGGTACATGTAGTGAGACAGGTACATGTAGCGAGACAGGTACATGTAGCGAGACAGGTACATGTAGTGAGACAGAGGTACATGTAGTGAGACAGAGGTACATGTAGTGAGACAGGGGTACATGTAGTGAGACAGAGGTACATGTAGTGAGACAGAGGTACATGTAGTGAGACAGAGGTACATGTAGTGAGACAGGGGTACATGTAGTGAGAAAGAGGTACATGTAGTGAGACAGAGGTACATGTAGTGAAAAAGAGGTACATGTAGTGAGACAGAGGTACATGTAGTGAGACAGGGGTACATGTAGTGAGACAGGTACATGTAGTGAGACAGAGGTACATGTAGTGAGACAGGGGTACATGTAGTGAGACAGAGGTACATGTAGTGAGACAGAGGTACATGTAGTGAGACAGGGGTACATGTAGTGAGACAGAGGTACATGTAGTGAGAAAGAGGAACATGTAGTGAGAAAGAGGTACATGTAGTGAGACAGAGGTACATGTAGTGAAAAAGAGGTACATGTAGTGAGACAGAGGTACATATAGTGAGACAGGGGTACATGTAGTGAGACAGAGGTACATGTAGTGAGACAGAGGTACATGTAGTGAGACAGGTACATGTAGTGAGACAGAGGTACATGTAGTGAGACAGAGGTACATGTAGTGAGACAGAGGTACATGTAGTGAGAAAGAGGAACATGTAGTGAGACAGGTACATGTAGTGAGACAGAGGTACATGTAGTGAGACAGAGGTACATGTAGTGAGACAGAGGTACATGTAGTGAGACAGAGGTACATGTAGTGAGACAGGGGTACATGTAGTGAGACAGGTACATGTAGTGAGACAGAGGTACATGTAGTGAGACAGAGGTACATGTAGTGAGACAGGGGTACATGTAGTGAGACAGAGGTACATGTAGTGAGACAGGTACATGTAGTGAGACAGAGGTACATGTAGTGAGACAGGTACATGTAGTGAGACAGAGGTACATGTAGTGAGACAGGTACATGTAGTGAGACAGAGGTACATGTAGTGAGACAGAGGTACATGTAGTGAGACAGGGGTACATGTAGTGAGACAGAGGTACATGTAGTGAGACAGAGGTACATGTAGTGAGACAGGGGTACATGTAGTGAGAAAGAGGTACATGTAGTGAGACAGAGGTACATGTAGTGAAAAAGAGGTACATGTAGTGAGACAGAGGTACATATAGTGAGACAGGGGTACATGTAGTGAGACAGAGGTACATGTAGTGAGACAGAGGTACATGTAGTGAGACAGGTACATGTAGTGAGACAGAGGTACATGTAGTGAGACAGAGGTACATGTAGTGAGACAGAGGTACATGTAGTGAGAAAGAGGAACATGTAGTGAGACAGGTACATGTAGTGAGACAGAGGTACATGTAGTGAGACAGAGGTACATGTAGTGAGACAGAGGTACATATAGTGAGACAGAGGTACATGTAGTGAGAAAGAGGAACATGTAGTGAGACAGGTACATGTAGTGAGACAGAGGTACATGTAGTGAGACAGAGGTACATGTAGTGAGACAGAGGTACATATAGTGAGACAGGTACATGTAGTGAGACAGAGGTACATATAGTGAGACAGAGGTACATGTAGTGAGACAGAGGTACATGTAGTGAGACAGAGGTACATGTAGTGAGACAGGGGTACATGTAGTGAGACAGAGGTACATGTAGTGAGACAGAGGTACATGTAGTGAGACAGGGGTACATGTAGTGAGACAGGGGTACATGTAGTGAGACAGAGGTACATGTAGTGAGACAGAGGTACATGTAGTGAGACAGGGGTACATGTAGTGAGACAGGTACATGTAGTGAGACAGAGGTACATGTAGTGAGACAGGGGTACATGTAGTGAGACAGAGGTACATGTAGTGAGACAGAGGTACATGTAGTGAGACAGAGGTACATGTAGTGAGACAGGGGTACATGTAGTGAGACAGGGGTACATGTAGTGAGACAGAGGTACATGTAGTGAGACAGAGGTACCATGGCACAAACGCTGGCTACAGGACTGTAAACGTCACAGGTATGTCTGAACTCAAATTCCTTTTTTGCATTAGTTTTCATGTAGACTTTTTGTGTCAGAATCACCAGTAACCAGAGGTGTATAATCCAGGTTCAGAAAGTAAAAGTCCTCACCAGGATTTTGCTCAGGCTTCCTGGATTGTGTTGATTCCACTATTTCTACCTGGATTGTAATTAGAAATCTAGCAAGCTTGAGCAAAATCCTGGTGAGGACTTTTACTTTCTGAACCTCGATTATACAACTCTGCCAGTAACAGATTGAGATTGTTTATTGTCATTCTAACAAGAACAACAAAAAGTGAAGTGCAGGCCTTTTCAGTGCACGTAAAAAAACTATGAATAAACAACAAGGAAGCAAAAAGAATAAACAGAAAACCAAAATGCTATTTTAACAGAAGGAAGTATGGAAACAGAGGGAGCTGAAGAAGTTGCTGAAGGAGAGAAGCATCACCTCCAACACTGGCGACAGGTCGGCTACGGCACTGCCAGTGTACAGATCTTTGCCATTTTGTTCTGGTAGGATCGATTTAACAACAGCTTTAGTTCTATGAAGATAAACCTGTTGCAAAACTTGAGCGCGTGAAGGACATGATTTGAGAACTTGTAAAACAAAATCTGTACTTGTATTTTTTATTTGATGAACTGTTGACTAACTTCTGATTAACAAAGGTAACAAACTACCTAGCTAAAATTCATTATCACAGCATGGTGCAGAAAAATTGGTACATGCCTTTGTTAGATCCAGATTAGACTACTGTAACTCATTACTGTCAGGATGCTCAAATAGGAATCTAAATAAACTTCAAATAGTTCAAAATGCCGCAGCCAGAGTTCTGACCAGAACTACAAAATTTCAGCATATCAGACCAGTCCATTCAGCCCTGCATTGGCTCCCAGATAAAATTCCATATTGATTTAAAAATTCTTCTACTAAGTTATAAAGCACTGCACAGGTTTGCTCCTGATTACCTCCAGGAACTTATCTCCTATAATGAACCTCCACATCCACTAAGATCACAGGGTGCTGGCCTCTTTTTAGTTCCAACAATTAATAAGGTATCAGCAGGGGGAAGAGACTTTTCTTATAACGCCCCACAACTATGGAATAACCTTCCAGAATGTGTCTGGGACTCTGATAAAGGTACAGATCCAGGGGTTCATGGGCTAACGGTTTTATGGTAAACTGGGGCGCTGGTGCGGTCATCCTGTTACTGCATGTGGTCACTAAAGTTTGTTGATGGTGCAGTGGATGGATGCCAATGTCTCAGAATGCTCCCAAGTCTGTGTTACCTTCTGGTTCTGCCTTTTTAGCTGGGGGCTGTAATAATTTAATGCCGGAGTTGCTGCCACACTCCAGAAATATTTACATTTTATGTGTCCTATGATCCCATACAGAGCGAATTTTCCATTTTCTTTTTCCACATGGCTGCCCGCCTACCCAAGAAATACTGAGACGAGGAGAGACGAGCCTTTCCTGAGAATCACCCTGGGCCAGCTGCCTCCTGTCTAACTGCCCTGACTAACCAGCTATGATGAAGGACCAACCCACTGCCCTGGACCCTCTCACCACCCCGAATTCTCTCCTGCTATGGCTCCATGGCCCTGGACTACTATTACAAAACATCAAGACGTTTAGGACTGAATAGGAATTACATAGAGAACTTGTGTATATAAATACACACAAAGATGAGATTTATTTATCCTTCCCATCTGTTCTTCTGTTCTGTTTTTCTATCTCTCTAATTGTTATGGGGACCGGTGTCGGCCAGAGGAGGATGGGTTCCCCCCCTGAGTCTTGGTTCCTCTCAAGGTTTCTTCCTCATGCTCTTAGGGAGTTTTTCTTTGCCACTATCGCAGTTGGCTTGCTCACTGGGGGTTTGGACTCGGACACTTGTAAAGCTGCTTTGCAAACAACAACTGTTGTAAAAATCTATATAAATACATTTTGATTGATTGATAGTTAACTGTAGGTCAGTGATCAACCAGTGTGAATTTAACTTCAGTAGGGTTGCTTTACAAAATCAACCCTTAAGTTCCCCTTAAAATAAAAGATAACTAGCAATATATGGACTGTTATGTCAACAAAACTAATATGGCTTTATTGTCAAGTATAATACTGCCTTATATCAACCATATTTAAATGTATTTAGCTAGAGAGTTTTCTATTACTGTTGGCCTACAGCAGTGGTCATTCTTGACCTTTCTACCAGTTCTGATCTAACTTGTACTCATTAACATGACTACAAATCTGAACACTACAAAAAATGGTCTCCAACAAGTGTGTGTTGGTACTGAACACTGCAGGAATGATGATCGCTAAGGTCATTTTCTAAAGTTTATAATGCTATCCATGGCATAATTGGCTGAGATTAATCAGGGATCATTTTTCTTCGTCAAGATTTTTTAAAACGCTTCTGATCAGTCGCGATTTATGGATCAGTGCCACGCCCACCACAACTGCCCTGCCCACCCCCACTGCCCCCACTGCCCCACCCACTCCAACTGCCCCACCCACCCCACTGCCCCACCCATCCCAACTGCCCCGTACAAGTGCACCAAGATATGTGTTGCAAAAGTTGAGATGGTCAGACATGAAGTTGTGCTGAATTCATGTACAAAAATACAAGTGCAGCTTTTAGTTTACAAGTTCTCAAATTAAAAATACAAGTACAGATTTTTGTACTCAAATCATGTCCTTCATGCTCTCAAGTTTTGTGACACAAATCAATTCATTCCTACACCTGTGATTTTTTGTTGTGTGTGATGTTTTATGCATGATTTCTTGCATCAGAAAGGGATATTTCTGTCAAACCAGTCAATAACACTTTCTTATACGCTGCAGAGTCAGACATCTGCTGTTCTAGTGATAAGTGTACATGCTCAGAACATTGTTGCAATATCAAACCATTAAACATATGAGTGTATATCATTTTGTATCTAATATCACATCCATAGGTCTGAACTTGGCTCTCAGGAGAGGTTCACAGTAAAAGGCATTTATCTTTTCTGGAGGTTAGAGAAACATCACATATGTTTAAATGACAGACGAGGGGGTGAATGCCATCAGAAGCTCAGCAGGGCCATTTGTTTACACAAAAAATACAGAAAACCAAAGAGCAATCTGTCTATTAATTTACAGCATTTGACAAATGGTCTTGTCCAGAATGACTGAAGAAATGGTCACTTTAAGAGAACATGTGCACACTGGAAATCAAGCTATTGACCTTTGTGCTATACAACTCTACTTTATCCAACAATATGAATTCCTGTATCTTGCCATGTATATTTGCTGCAGAAAAAGAAAAAATGTGAATTTGAATATTCATTAGAGAAAACATTTTATCAGTTTAGGGGACATTGTTGGTAGAACCATCTGTCATCAGCCTTAGAGCCCTTTAACCAATGGATTAGTAAGTTAAGACAGCACTTACAAGCAAATATTTTTATTGTTTTACCAAAAGTGAGAATGTGTCGGTTTGTTACCTCATATGTTGTTGTTTGCTTAGACTTGAAGAAAGTTGGCGGCGATGGTGAAATGGTGCAGAAGCGTATTTCTCTGGTGTTGACAGCAGCAGGAAGCTGGCAGACATGTCGGTGGCCCCTGGCTCCACTGCCCACTCTCTTCAGCGTTTCTGGCAGCCATGTCGGGTTTACTGCTCTCCCGTTGACCCTTCTCTGGATCCACTCCCAACAGAAGGGAGGGGTTTCAAAGGGCAGGTGTTACTGAAGGGAGGGGCTTCAAAGGGCAGGTGTTACTGAAGGGAGGGGTTTCAAAGGGCAGGTGTTACTGAAGGGAGGGGTTTCAAAGGGCAGGTGTTACTGAAGGGAGGGGCTTCATGGAGGTGGAACCATGGCGTGTTTCACACAGGCGTTCTCTCCTGCAATCAACAGGAACATGCAGTGCCAGGCTTGTTTTGTACCTTTGTTGAGAATGAATGGGGAATGTCCGGGCCGGTACCACATTGCTCCTCGGTACTCTGTTTAAGGCAGAGGTATCCAACTCCAGCCTTCAAATCTGAAATCTGGTCCTGGTTTTTGTGTTCATTTATCTCTTAAAATAAATTATTCAAACCACAGTTCATGAACACCGTGTACCAGGAATGTTCCAGCCTCCTTTTACCCAGGGGTCAAATGTGATATTAAAGAGTGCAACCTGTTGTTCAGTTAAACCTATCAGTGATTACAGGACCTGAAACTGGATTTGAGGTATGGAGTCAAATACCTCTTTTCTAAGGCCTCAGATAAACTTTTTGGCCAGTATCTCAGACATTCTCAGCTAGAAAATGCATGAAAGTTATTGTTCAGGTGTCAAGCTCTCGTAGACAGCTTTATGAAGGGGTGGACACCACAGATGAATATCAGGTTTGCATTGCAAACACAGGGCTTGACCACCATGGTTTGATCATAACGAGTTTCATGCTTTTCATTGACAAAAGAGTTGGCATGTATTAATAGGTGATATCATTGTCATTGCTGTTTGCTGGGTAACAGCAATATCACATGTCATATGCTTTTAGGAGGGGTCACGGAAAAAGTAGACGTTGTGCAGAAACCCTCAAATCTGATCCAGCCACTCAGATCTCAAGAAACCAAATAAGAACACTGCTCTCATTTATATATTTTACACAAAATTTTTTGAAAATGAAACTATTCATTAATCTCATGATTGTCATGAATAAAATAAGAACTGCCAAATGTGCATAGTTTTCCACACAATAAAATATGTAATTTAGTATCAAACTCATTTTCAACTATTTTTTTAATTTAGGCTGTATAAATGTAGTTTCACCAAAACTAACAGTTTTGACAGAGTTTTACACTATACATGTAATATAAAACAATGTGTTTGTTACTAAACAAGTCTGCTTTAGTTTTGCATTATTTTAGGTGAAGCTCTAATCACATTTTATCCACTAGCCAGATAATTCCAAAGGAAATAAATTATTATACTTTAGGGCAATAATGAATCATGCTGGGGGAAAAAAACATTCTGAAAACCTTTATGAAACAAGAAGATGTGAAGCAGCGGAGTGTTACATGTGTTATATGTGTTACGTGTTACATGTAGTTTGCTCCTAATTGGGGATAATTCTAAACGTGTGACGGTGCAACAATACAGATACAATGAACTTCCTCTTTTCTGCAGACTAAAATGTTTACACATTACTTTGTAAACCTTTTTGCGTCTCTCCGGCTGCAAGTAAATATAGTCCCGCTGTCCCAAGATGTGGATGTTGCTCATAGATTTATCAGTTTCATACAATCACAAGACTCATCAGTACAATTTAGGTGCACTGTGGGGCTGCAGGACACCTTTCTGTGATGTGGCCACACACAACTTGCATAATGTGCACACAATGGATCAAAGTGCATTTGGCAGGTAAACGTTTCGGGGTGACTTTTTGCCTTTTTGGGGCCCAAAACAACTCAGTGATTTGCACTTATTTAGAATAGTGTGGTAGGATATCTAGAGACATGTTAAAATGTATCTCCAAGGAATACATAGTTTACACTGTGATTTTTTTATTTATCTTTTGCCAGGTAGATATTAAAGATGACTGATACATCTATCTTACTAGCTGTGAATCACATGTAACAACCCCTTAACCTTTTGTGCGCATGTCTGGGTATTGGGCTTAAATACCTGAGTGCATGGGTAATTAGCACTTCATAATTAGTTGAAAATTAGTGCGAAAGCACTTGTGTGGAACGCAGATACAAGTGGCTAAATGAAAAACAAACAGTAAATGACTGACTACCTCTGAAGTACTAAACGGAACTGTCAGATAGGCCACTGTGGTACTAATGGTATTTAGTCTCGTGTTACAAGTGTTTAAACGTGATTCAATCATATTTCAAAAAGTCTGGGCATCAGCTACATAACGGGTCTAAGGCATTATCGGTGTGTAATGGTGCATTCTCACTCCAACCCCCGTAGGCACAGCTGAGAATTAACTCACTGGGCCAAATTGTTCTTCTGTGACAGCGGGGAAGTGAGTCACTGTGAAAGAAGACTCAACCTCTGACAGGGCGTATAATTACACATGTTCGTTTTTATCAGGGTGACACAGAGCGTGTGCATAATGTATGAAGTCATTTCCTAATAAATGACATTTGCGACAATTGTATTTTCATATCTTGGAGAATTGCGCCATTGCAATGTGTAGAACGATAGATACTGATCCTTTAAAGTGATGAATCTTGCAGGCTATCACACGCACTTCTGTCCAGCGATTTTGCTTTGGAAGAACAGGATTCGCATCTCCTGTAAAGGGAGCGAGAGAACGCGAGCTCTGTGTTGCTGTCCAGGGTTCTGAAACGACTCGCACAATAAGATGAGTCGCAGCGCTCGTCTAAGCGCTCGTTTTCACACAGGTTGCCTTCTGTGTGCGTTCAGCGAACTAAGTATCACCCGAGGGGAGGCGCGAGGCTACCGTGGTTAATTTCCTCGCGCGCTGTACAAGCACGCACAGTTCCAGCGGTTTCCATCTCGACCCCTTACTGTGTTGGAAAGCAATTGCGCGCATTTTTCTTAACGTTTTTCATAGACAGACTGTTCAAATGGAGTTCAGTGGACTCTTGGAGAATAGTTCTTTGAACGAAAAAGGCTTTTGAAACACCACGGAATTATCCTTGTGAACATTTGGAACATGGAAACCCTCTCAATACAGTAAAAGGCGGGTCTTAAACATTTTTTCCATGATGCAGGCGAACTTTAGGCGATGATGACAAGGTGAAAAGTCGAATGTTTTTTTTTCTTTCGTTGTAAATCCAGTCTAGTATTTAAAACGGACAATGAGAGCATCCTATCGCTGTTCCCTGAGGTAGCCCTGAATTCACAATGGTAACTTGCTTTTCTGGATACAATAATTCAAGCTTTAGCGACAAGGGGGTCAGCGGCGCCGTGGCCGCTTTCCCTGGCCACACTATGGTGATCCTTGCTGTTTTAATGATAACCCTTGTTGTCGTGGTTGTAGTGGGAAATGCTTTGGTCATCCTTGCTTTTGTCGTGGACAAGAGCCTCAGAAATCAAAGCAATTATTTCTTCCTTAATTTGGCGATATCAGATTTTCTTGTCGGTAAGTATTACAAAATATTCTTTATAAATAATAATAATAATAATAATTATTATTATTATTAAGTTATTAAAGTTATTTGGGGCATGCACCTGTGCTTGATATAATATGCTACGTGATTTAAAAATGTTGTTTCAATTACAGTCATATGATTGTCTCTCTGAAATATTTATAACTAAATAGTGATACACCGCACAGCCTGTAGTCCCATAGGTGATTTGTCAATTGTCAAAGGTGACAATTGAAATTTTAAATTAACCTAATTGTACTTCGTACTGTGGTATTTAAGACGTTTTTAATTGATCTGCCTTCATTCGTTGTGCTCGTGAGAAACTTGTAATGCCTGCTGTGTTTCACTCCGACTTTGCGTGACTGCCGTTTAAAAAAAACAAAAGGATTGTTCGACCAAACGCTCGCGCTGAGGTTTTCCTTTGCCACTTCACTTTTCTCTTGACAACAGTGAGCACGAGCGGATGTGATGCACATTTCTTCACACTGGCCTACGTACATTCACTGCCCAGCTACTTAGTCTGACGTTGGCCACAATTAGTTGTGCATTATACTGTCACTCCGTTGTCTGTCCACCCCCACAACTGTCAAAGTGTACAGATTAACTCTTTGTAAACAAGGTGAAAGTTTCTGTCTCGTTTGCGTTTTTATATATCACTCATTCTGAGTTCAGTATTTAATCTGTGTGTAAACCAATTAGTGGCAGTACACTGAAATCATTAGAATGAACAGATTTTATCCCCCAAAAGTTCATTCCAGATTACAGAATTGTACCACAAGACACCAAACACACACACCCACCCACGCATCTCCAAATCCAACTCCCCTCCTCCTTCACACCCTGTTGACACCGTGCTATCTTTGTGTTATCCTCTCTAATCTCTATAAATGACTATGGTGTTATGATTTAAGCACTTCAATACCTGACCTCAGTCAAACTCTGGGGAAGGCTACATTAGGCTTAAATCCTAATATCACACAAGAGATGGATGAGAAACCTTTGGTTCGTTCTAGTGGTAGTGTACTGTCATCTCTAATCAGAGCTCCTGAGCTGGAGTGTTAGGAAGGAAGAGTAAGATAAATATCATTGATTTATTTGAAGACTTGCGGGCAGGCACTCTCAGCCTCAATCCTGACGTGCTGGATTTTATATTTGGAGTCAGTTATATGTTGAACCACCACTTCCAGCTCAGCGCCTTCCTATTCTTGGGAGAGCAGAGCTGTCATTTAACCTGATGGACTAAAACGCAACCTCCAGATCTTAGATAAGGCCCTCAGGTGAACGGGTCTGGTGCGAGGCCCGCTCTGCGATCACCTGCAGAAATCACAGACTTCTGGGGAAAAGATGCCACATGAAAGGTCAAGCGCTGTTTTCTCTCAGTGCTGGTCAGGATAAATGGAACGTCCACCGCTGGTCAGTTCCCCATGCGTCCTGCAGAAGAGCCGCCTTAATCAGGCGTTTTGTATTCAGCTGTGAGAGACTGCTCGGCAGACCAGGTAGCTGCTACACTTCTTCTCGAGCCTTGGGTGGAGGCAGCTGCAGGGAGTGTTTCTCTCAATTCTTCTCTGCATGATTGGTTTGATTGCAGGAATGACAGCTGCTTTGTGATGGAATCACAGGATTCTGTAATGATGGCGTCGGGGCTGACAGTGTCTGCATTGTTAGGCCAGCGTGCCATTTCATGTTATTAGCAGACCGACTCCACGTCACGCGTGCCAGAATGTCAAAACGTCAGTGACGTCTGGCCAGTTGAGGCCAGCGTAAGGCTCATTATATGAAGGCGTGGTGTCATGCGCTGTGCACTGTTGTTCTGTGTTCAGGGGCGTTCTGTATCCCCGTGTACATGCCCTATATCCTGACAGGCCGCTGGACGCTGGGACGCGGCCTCTGCAAGCTGTGGTTGGTCATGGACTATCTGCTCTGCACCGCCTCCGTCTTCAACATCGTCCTCATCAGCTACGACCGCTTCCTGTCTGTCACCCGAGCCGTACGTTCAGATTTCACGCGCACGCAGACATGTGCACACACATACACATGCGCACACACACATACACATGCACAATCTCACTTGAGTCTGATACTGTAGTGTATCTGTGTAGTAGGGTATCTGTGTAGTAGTGTATCTGTATAGTAGGGTATCTGTGTAGTAGTGTATCTGTGTAGTAGGGTATCAGTGTAGTAGGGTATCTGTGTAGTATTGTATCTGTGTAGTAGGGTATCTGTGTAGTAGGGTATCTGTGTAGTAGTGTATATGTGTAGTAGTGTATCTGTGTAGTAGGGTATCTGTGTAGTAGTGTATCTGTGTAGTAGGGTATCTGTGTAGTAGGGTATCTGTGTAGTAGTGTATCTGTGTAGTAGGGTATCTTAGGTGGCACAGAGTTGAATCTCAGTGTTTTTCACAATCTAATATGTTCCATCTCACCATCCTATATATTACTGCAGCCAGGCAATAACAGTCAGACTAATAGCTGCCTTTTGCCCTCTGCCAATCAAATCACACAAAACATGCATCCTATGGTTATCTGGGACAAACCATTTCATAGCAGTATTGTAATGATTTTTGTCAAATCAATGTAATTTCCATAAATTTGTACCCTGGAAACTACAGAGTGAACATAATATTGTGTAGATATAATACAATATAGTTAATTGTTCAGACATGTTTTAGCTTTGTAGATGATTTGACTTAAAAGGCCGGCTCAATCAAAACCTCCAAAACACCATTTGCCAAAATACCCTTTGCCAACATAAACGCCATGGGATGCAGATTGTTTAGAGAAAGAGCAAATCTCTCCCCGGCTGATATTACGCAGAGAAGTGAGCTGATTCTCTTCAGTCAGGTCTAATGTATAAGTGCATCTTTGATCTGTGGTAGTATGGCTGAATTCAGAGAGTGTCTGCCTTGTCTTAGCGCAAAAATAGTCTCCCAGGCAGGTATGGTTCACAAGACATCATGGTAACAAGCCTGTCCCCTCTCTCTGACCTTTCCTACCTGCTTGTGTTTGTTGTCTCTGATGCTAACCACAAAGGTAAAAGTCAAGGCTAAAAAGTAGCACACATGATGCAAGTGGAAGGTAAAGGTGTTGTATCTTGGCTGAGCTGATTCTCCTCTCTGATATCTAATGTGCACAGTGGCTGTGGATGAAAGAGGTCCCTGATGTTACCTTGTTCCACATCACTAAAACACTCATGCCACAGCAATTTGTATGAAATAAAAGAGCATTGTTATATAGTGAGAAGGGAGTACCAACGAGGGGAAAACAAGTGTCAAACAAACAAACAAATGATTTTAGAGGTTCTGTCTTTTGCCCACATCACAATTCTCATCAAAAGAGTACTGAAGCACAAATATTGATTTCCTTCTTAAGAGATATCAGTGGGAACGCGATAAGGATAGCAGGATAACGAAGGGACCCCTCCACCCTACATCCATAATCCATGAAGGCCATGGCAATGTTCCCACATGCAGTCATCAGAGCACGAGCTGACCAACACTGCATGGGTGAGCTGGGTGAAGACATGGACTGACTCACGCTTTAATCTGGAAAATGGCTCATTTATTAAGTACTTCAAACATCTCCAGCCCAAGTAGCTTGAAGAACAAGTGCAGATCTTGTGTCAGAGCCCCTGTTTTGTACATAATTGTACTCATTAGGTTGAAAGAGCAGCGGCAACATTTTGCACCCCAGTCTCACAAGTAATGTTCTATTTATACAGTAGCCTGACATTCTTGTGATACGACATGGCTGGGATAGACCAAACGACCTATATGG
Organism: Brachyhypopomus gauderio; assembly: GCF_052324685.1. Classification (NCBI taxonomy): domain Eukaryota; kingdom Metazoa; phylum Chordata; class Actinopteri; order Gymnotiformes; family Hypopomidae; genus Brachyhypopomus; species Brachyhypopomus gauderio. The sequence goes on from NW_027506905.1 coordinate 721,806, forward strand.
CGTTGTCTTCTCCGAGATGTCACTCTTTTCTCTGCTAGGGAATCGCAGCCATGTATGACATGATCAAGAGAATGAGATGGGTGTTCAAACTGGGAAGCGTGCATTTTACCAGCGACTCCCTGTTGGGGAGTCCACAATCACGTAATGGGCTGCGCATGCTAGCCCAAGCTTTACCACAAACACTAAGCACGTGGCGTTTGGTCATTAGCATCTCCAAGCAACATTTCTGAATTATTTAGTAGAAGAAATGTATAAAGAAATGTAGTGGAATTGACTTTCTGAAGGTTTGGTTACCTAGTTAGCATTGCCTGCTACAAGGCTTATATAAAGGAGAGTAACTTGGTGATAATTAAGGTTAGCAGGACATTCTGCTAACAGATCATAATCAGTCTGTAAAATGTGCTAGTAACCTTCCTTCTGAAATTGAAAAATGCATATTAGGTAGGCCAGAAATTCCATCTTAGCTGTTCAAACATAATGATAACTTCCACTGAAACAACAAAGAACATCTATAAATTGCACTGAACTGAACAGTTTGAAAAGGGCTGTAAATGCAAATACAGTATAAATGTAAAATGCAAATGAGTGACGGAAAGGCATTGTCCGACTGAGACATTGTATTTCCTGAATGGATAAAAAAAAACAAACAAAAACAAAAAACTAGCTAGAACAAAATGGACCTGGAAGTCTGTAACACGATGGCCTGAGGTGGATATCATTTTACGGTGCACCTGTTTTGCAAGTTGTGTCACACCTGACTAAACTGGCTCACTTGAAATATGCCCCATCCTACTGCTATGCAAATGGCCTAAAGCAGCCATTGGAGGGATGGCATGCTTAGCAGCTAATTTCCTGTCAGTCTGAAGCCCTGTCTGGCTTCAGAGGAGGAGAACCCCAGCTGTGAGCTACTGGTGCATTTGAATCGTCTCAGTAAAGTGAAGTGAGCTAGCCAGCAAGGTGGCCTGTTAAACAAGCATTTAAATTTTGACAGCCTTAAATGGCTTTTCATAAGAATGGTTTGAAATAATGCAGCCAACATTCAATGGGCTGGAAAACAAGCAAGCAGATTAGCTTTAGAAGTCCTAGATGTTAAAGCATCTCAGTATGGTTCAGAGACACCCTCAGTGTCTCCCACCGAAATACAAAAACGTAATAACTTTGGAGTCACCTTGATCGTGATATGAGATTGATATATTCAGTGATGTTCAAAATTTATAGAATTGATTGTATCTTTTTTATTACTCGCAGATTTGAAACTGTTTCTAAGCTTGAACACTGCAACTCCATATGGAATGACAGCTGTGAGTAAAACAGAGAAAGTATTCATAAAAGTGAAGAGACAACTATTTAGGGAGATTTCTCTCCATACTACCTGCACAAGTGATTTTGTACAGTTTTAGGGAAAATGACTCACAGAACAAGGGCTACCCAGCCTTACTCCTGGAGATCAAACCCACTGCTGTGTGCAGTTCTGAACAGCACGTTCCCACTGAGCCAAGGCGTGTCAGATTAAACTCTGCAGGGTGGCTGGTCTCTCTAAGATGGCCTGACCCCACAGTCAGACCACATGCTGGCATTTGGCTTGATCTGATGGTTTGATAGTAGCTAGGTGTTTCTTTACATTAATGCATTTACTGATTTTATCAACAACATAATACAGTTATGTATAAGTGCTCACTCACTAGTACATGTATATATCAATTTATAAAATCACAGAAATACAAAATACATGAACAAAACCTGCCATAACAATTATAGATGCCATGTACCCTCCTCCCATTCCCCGTCAAGAAAAAAAAATGAAATGAATAACTGATTTAATAAATACATCTATAAACAAATATAGAGTGTCAGTCAGAAGTGTGGACACACCTACTCTATGCAGTGGTAAACATCGACTCTATTAGATTTTACATTCTTCAAAGACACGTTCGGAAAGGTACTAAGGGTGCATATAAAATTGTGTATTTTGAAAATGAATTTATACATAGGCTAACACATTTTCCAAATAATATTTGTCATAGACACAAGCATAAGCATAATCCCTTTAAAATGCCTTTATTGCTATTTAAACCATACATTCAAACAGAGGTGTCCAAACCTTTACCTGGAATTTTACATATATACCATATACATATACATACTTATACACACATAATATGCACACTGGGTTCAAGACCTTTTTAGGGTTCTATAATTCCATTTAGGTACATGTTACATCCATGTACCAATGATGAAGAATAAAAGTCTTTGATGGATTAGAATATTACAGCTGGTTGCATATATCCCCAAGGGCTTTCATTCTATGAGCTAAGTCTGTCTTCTCTAAATAATGTATAAAGGTGCCCCAGATATTGTCAGAAAGTAATTGATTACCCCTGATAGCACAAGTAATTAGCTGGTTCTCAAGTTATTTCACTACAAAACAACATTTTCCTTTGACCCTAGGAAAAATATGGGGAAGTGTCTTTTTTCCAATGGAGCACAACAGTATCACTGCTAGGACCTGTACCACAACAGTAACCACTGCTAGGACCTGTACCACAACAGTAACTACTGCTAGGACCTGTACCACAACAGTATCACTGCTAGGACCTGTACCACAACAGTAACCACTGCTAGGACCTGTACCACAACAGTAACCACTGCTAGGACCTGTACCAGGAAGTGCACTCATACAGTTTTCTTTACTTATTTGTTGTCACTTTTGGTCAGTGCCTGATAAAATACACGCTTACCCACGTAAGGCTCCCCTATTGCACACTGGCATTGTAATATTGTATGATTCTAAGAAAAAAAGAGATTAAGCTTAAATACCCCCACTTTCTTTAATAACTCATATTTGTTTATGTATTTTGGTGGTAAAATGATATTTAATATAGGTATGCAGCAATAAGTAGCAGTATGACACCAAACATTAATAAACTCTCATCACCTTTTTGAAAAGATCATAACTTGAGCCACTTTGGCTGCTTATCTGAAAGGCCTATTGAGACCAGTGAAGAGAGATGCCATTTTCCCCAACGCCATTAAGCGCTCCCAACCGTCCCCATCTCAAAAGCATATTCTGCTTATTCATGCATAAAACATGAGATTTTGTGTGAATTCTGAATTAGGATGTAATCCAGTTTTTCTTTAATAGATTGTTTATCACATCCTGTTTGTCACATTAATAGTTTTTTTCTTTCATTTCTTTTAAATGAGCAAATGTGTTATATGAGTCACTAATGAGCTATTAGTTTAAACATGTTATGACATTTGGAGTTGATTTGAGCAGTATGCAGGGTAAATGAACATATTTACATCTATACTGAATGTGTATACTGACCGTCTTGAATTTTGATCTGACACACTGTGTTTGTAGCAAGCTACTTTTCTAACAATCTAGCGGTTCTGACAGTTCATTTCTGACAATCTATTCAGGTTTTGACAGTTTTTACGCACTTCACAAAATGCATCCCGGTAAGCAAACTGGAATGAGCAGTCGCTTGTGTGAATCAGCTGAGGTTTCTGTCATTTCTAAACTTTTAGCCTGGCAGTGCTGTGGGATGTGTAGTGATATAATAAATATCTGGTGTCCTGTGGCCCAAAGCGTTCCTGTTCCCTAAGGTAAAGTCTTATTTCCAGGTTGTGTAGTTAATAAACACAGGAGTAGCGTGATAAGGCACCTTAAGGACTCACATTCCTCTGCTCCCACTCAGAAGTAGCTGATAGCTTTTCTCGACTGTCAGCTCATTTGTCATGTTGTGAAATGGGTAAGACTGCATTCTCTCTGGCCCAGATTGGAGTAGTCCAGCACAGACAGCCACTCCCAGCACAGACAGCCGCTCCCAGCACAGACAGCCACTCCCAGCACAGACAGCCACTCCCAGCACAGACAGCCACTCCCAGCACAGACAGCCGCTCCCAGCACAGACAGCCACTCCCAGCACAGACAGCCGCTCCCAACACAGACAGCCGCTCCCAGCACAGACAGCCACTCCCAGCACAGACAGCCACTCCCAGCACAGACAGCCGCTCCCAGCACAGACAGCCACTCCCAGCACAGACAGCCGCTCCCAGCACAGACAGCCGCTCCCAGCACAGACAGCCACTCCCAGCACAGACAGCCGCTCCCAACGCCACCACTGCCATCCATTAGCAGCCGAAATCCGGCTTCCCCAGTCAGTGGCGCAAAAAGGGGGTATGCAGCGTATGCGACGCATAGGGGCGCTGCACTAGAGGGGGCGCCAAATCGATGAGATATAATACTTAATTTGTGTCCATCTTACGTTTGCCACCCCTCCCGGTCAACAACTTTCATTCGGGGGGCGCCGATAGTATGTTTACATACACCTCAGAAAGTAAGTAATTGCAAAAAATGGGTAAAATGCTTCAGCCATTTTTTGCTAAATATTCTTCCACACTGCATTTGACTGAAATTTCCATTTTCACACTTGAAATTTTTTCTTATGTAAAATTTAAAATATTGTGAATTTAATATAAAAAGGTAATGTAATATTATTTGAAATTATAGAATTTATCTAACATTTCTTTAAAATATATTTTTTCAAATTTTTTTAAATGTTGAATTGCAATTAGTCAAATTCTGAACTGAAAAGTAAAGGTATAATGTTAGAATGATCTTCAGAGTCAGTGCCTTCAGTAAGATATGTACCCCACATAGATGAGAGTAAACCTCATGAAGGGAACCATGTTTCCCTCTTAACTCAGGCGGTTCCTCTCATTAAATAATCCTCAAGCCCAGAATGAACTGAATCAGGTGAGCGAAGCTTCTGACAACCACTGGATATAGTGATTCCTACACCATCCCTTCAAATTATAATGTCCTTAAAACTTGTTTTCTTGTAAAAACATTGTTAGCAATACTCATGCAGATTACTTTACCACAGTCCAGCACTTAAAATAACGACTTCCTACTCAGGAAGTGTAAAAACGGGATCGTAGCCCAAAACCATCCCCCCTTTTACCCAAAAGCATTAGTGCTTTCAGGATTAGAGCTCAGATGAAGCCAAGTCCTCCCACTCCCATTACGAACGACAGCAAACTGACTTCAGCAAGTATTCTCCAGCACACGTTCCCGCTCCGTGATAACCCAGGGCACTACGAAAAGCTCTTCAAGTAATGTCAAACACACATTAGCAGGTGTCACATTTAGATGTGAAGTACACCCAGGGGCACATTCAAGCAGCGCAGGAGTAAATCGCTACTGTGGTAACTCAGCACTACGAATCCCCAACAAAATGGCAGTGTATTTATCAATGAGGAAATGAACACAGACACAGTCTGTCTATGGAAGCACTATCTGAGATAGCAGAAGGCCCACCCTGCAGTGTGAAGGAAGGTCTTGCAGGGAAAGGCTTACAAAGGTAATACAGGCTTACAGCTGCTGTTCAGCTGATGGCAAATCCAGTAATGTATTCTGAAAGGTAAGCACATTCTTCTGAATACAGCATCCATTCACTTACGGCCTTGTGCTTCCTCTATACATCATAGTTCTTCCCAATCTCAGGTGGATTCTGTAGTATATGCTGTAGCAGTGCAATTCACATATAGTATTCGCTTAGAGATGATGTTGTCTTGCACAGGTTGTGAAGCATTGTGTACCTCTTCATAAACGTGTGGGCTGGACATTTTGGGTGGTAGAAATCTTCCCGCCTGGCGGTGACGCTGACCCACACAAACACTCCAGCAACCCTGCTGTGCCTGACAGACTCACACAAGCACAACACCCTTTGCCATGTGGGCTGTGTTGACAAATAATGTGGTCAGCAGTGTTCCTGTGGTTAGACATTGAGCAGTGATGAAGAGCTATAGCGATTGACAAACAGCACATAGACTGCACTCTGTAGTCACACATCACATGGAGGCCAGTGTGGGCAGGTGTAAAGTCTGTGGTTTTAATAATGTAGTCCTAACATGAAAGCAGCATAGCTGTATCTGTATGTTTTTTTTTCCAAATAGATCAAACACAAAATCAGTGCATTTTGTTCAATGTCAATTTTCATAAGCAAGCTCACGGGCAACAAAAACACACTTGCTTAAAGATGCCCACTACCTCTAGTTAGTACAAAGCCAGACTGTTCAAATGTGCTGCTTTTTCAATTGAGGGTGTCAGTTTTTGATGGATTGACCTTTAATAAATGAATCCCCTCTAGTTCCCATTCAAAAGTTTTGGTTGAACAATGAACGCTCTTCCATGTGAAATGAAAAACTGTGCTAGTGTAATTGCCTTTTTTCCCCCCACACTGCCGGTTTGTCCACTCTTACTTTGCATTTGAATGTCGGATGGTTAGACTGAGCTGACACCCTATTTGTCATCTAAATTGCTACACAGTTGGAATATGTTTACTGAAAACAGCTCTTGCAATCTCCTGTAGACCTTTACTGTAAGCAAGGTTAAGGTATGCAGGTCAGCGTGTCACTCTGACTTTGTGCAGTGTGACTAATTCATTTTATCACTCGGAAAAAACATTGGATAGGTTGGCTTTTCTTCAAAGATCCTTTCTTCTTTGAGTTCAACACATGCTTTCATAAATAAGACTGGAAGCAGCCAAGGTCTGTCACTGTGTCTCTTGCCAGCATCCTTGAAGCTCACATTCTATGAGATGCTTCGATTCATCTGTTGCTGATTCTACCTGTCCACCTCATTCCACAGGTGAGGTACCGCGCGCAGCAGGGCATGACCCGTCTGGCTGTGGGGAAGATGCTGGCCGTGTGGGTTCTGGCCTTCCTGCTGTACGGGCCGGCCATTATCTTCTGGGAGCAGGTGGCTGGCGAAAGCATCGTGCCGGCTGACGAGTGCTTCGCCGAGTTCTACTGCACCTGGTATTTCCTGCTCAGCGCCTCCACGTTTGAGTTCTTCTCGCCGTTCATCTCCGTGGCCTTTTTCAACCTCAGCATCTACCTCAACATCCAGCGGAGGAACCGGAGCCGGGCGGCGCGGGCCACCGCCGAGCGGGCCGAGGAAGGCTGGCGGGCAGCGGACGGCCCCGCGTCATCGGCCGTCTTCTTCGTCAAGACGTGCAAGGTCTCCTCCAGCGAGCCGGCCGTGCCGTCGGCCGCCATCGAGGAAGACGAGGAGGTCTCGCCGTCGTCCAGCGGAGACCCCAGCAGCAGTCATTCTGTGTCTTTGTCCATGAAGGCGGTCAACAAGAAGAAAGGATCCCTGGGGTGCTGGATAAGGACCCGTGTGGTCCAAGCACAGGGCCCGTCTAATTCTAATTCTTGCACCCCCTGCGGGAGCGGAGGGCATTCACGGCTTTCCCGGGACAAGAAGATCGCCAAGTCTCTGGCGGTGATAGTGTGTGTGTTCGGTGTGTGCTGGGCTCCCTACACCCTGCTGATGATCATCCGTGCGGCCTGCAGCGGGGCGTGCGTGGAGCACCACTGGTACGAGGTCACGTTCTGGCTGCTCTGGCTCAACTCCGCCATTAACCCCTTCCTGTACCCGCTGTGCCACAGCAGTTTCCGCAGGGCCTTTGCCAAGATCCTTTGCCCCAAACGGCAGTCTGTGGGGCCGCACGACGATACCCCATCTTGCCAGTGAGAGCGGCTCCCTCACGCGAGGTCTCGCAGTTCAGAATATCCATTATCTGTGAATGTTCCCGCAACAAACCAACATGACAAATGTTCCATTGAGGGCGTGTTTCTGGGGAAATCAATACAACCAGGCAGCTTAATCGCATTGAGTGAAAACAGGCTTTCATTTCCTGTGTTAAGGCAGGAACCTTTATTACAGTTATGCTCGTATATGGCATTTTTCTCACTTCACTCAAACTACAAGACCCAGACTGACCATCAAACACTTGTCAAAACACTACATATAAAGTTGGAGGGCAGTAGTGGAAAAAGTGCTGCATCAGTGTTATATGAGCGTTTGGGTCCATCGATCACCTGTTTGTAGTTACGCCATTTGTCTTGTGGACTCCACGCCTGACTGACAACACATCCAGCCGTGAGTACAGAGACAGCATCATAGCACAGAAGGCTGCCAGTAAAATCACTCTGGTGCTTGTTCAATTCTGTGTCTCTAAGCCCAGTACAGTTGTGAAAACCAGCTGTCCTGTGCAGGACTCTCAATGTAGTCTGGTGGTGTTTTTGAATGTGACACAAGCTACTGTTTTATTTATTTTTATTTATTTATTTTTTTTGCAGAATGTGAGTCTTATTTGTACAAATCCCATTTTCAGAATGACACACATGATCCATTGATCTAAAACTTCAGTAAATGTTTTGTTGTTTAATTCTGTCGAGTTTTAGTTTAATACTTAAAAAGGAACTGAGACAACTTAAGAGTATAATGGGACCCAGAAATGGTGTGGTTGTATTATTGGCACATAAATAATTGTGTGTGCTGTAGTTGAGAAATAACTAAGTTTTTAGAACTTGGAAACAATATTTTAAATTGTGGATTTCAAAAAGGAATGTACATATAATTTGGTTCTTGGCTTAATTCACAAAGAAATTATGCTAATTTAAAATACCTTTTGACCATTTGTAACTACTTTAAATACCATGCAGTGTATTAAAGGCACCACAGCCTACCCTTTGTTAAAAGGTAATTTTCAGCGGTCCATCAAACAAGGACCAGATTCACTCAAGTCTTAAGATTACAAAAGGTGAAACAGACACACTTGATAGTAAGAAACAAAATGTCTTTAAAGGTCATGTGTTAAAATATTGCTCAAGGAAATCCACAGGCACAACACAAACCGGGTCCTATCACTCCTGGAGGTGTTTCACTCCAGTCACGACTAACCACACAGGAGAGGGTTTTTTAGATAAATGCCATTTTCCAGATGGGTTCAAGAGTACTCCTGGCTTAATAGCTCAGTTTCAAGATGAAGTTAATTAAGCATCAATCTGTGATGTCCTCTGAAAAGTAATACGAAATCTTAAGGTCTCTTAACCAGGTGATGTTACTATTCTAATAGGATGGCAGAGAAAATTGCCAATTAAACCGAACGACAGGGGAGAAGTCAAACGTTTTATTAAAGTTAGCAGAATTATTTATTTGATATTCCCTATGGCGGTGGTGTGGACTGCCTTAATGCACCTTCTGTTAACTTCTATATGGGGGATTTTTTTTTTCTTGACATTGCATTAGTACCAAAGCCAGGAGTTTGGATTTCTTCAGTCGAAATCTCCTCTTGTGGTTATTGGAGATCATTATCACATAAATAAGCATTTCAAGTCCCAAGACACATTTGCAGACTTTCAGAATGGGACTTTTTTCCTGAATGAAACAGCACATTGGGAGAGTGGGGAGGCTTGAGTCAGAGTGATGACTGGAACATCTGCAGGGAGCCATATTGTGTGTCTTCTAGAGGTTCCAGTAATGAGGACCCACATTAATTCTGGTCACAAACAGGACTGTAATGAAACGTGCCAAGGTTATCGGAATCCCTTTTCAAATTTTTATATGTGGAGATTCTTAACTAGGCCAGTTCCTTAGAAATGCACCCCTAATGAAAGCTTATTTGGTCTCCATCATACAGTCCATCATACAGGGGGAGTGTGAAATCTCCAAGCCCTTAACCTTGAGGAAATAACAAAGCAAAGGTATGAAGGGGGACAGCTAGCATACCTCTTTAAATTGAGTTTATTTTCCTCATGACTCCAACCTTGGCAATAAAATGCACTCCTTAAATCCCTGTGTGCAGACCTTAAATTATCCTGTGAGGGAACACCTCGTATGGCGAGCAATATGCCTCACACGCAGCAGGGACTTCTTCACCGTTGTCATTGGTATTCTCCTGTTTGTTTCAAGCTCCCAAGAAAGGGGCAAAACAGGAGGAAACTCATTAAAGCAGCTAGAGACAGACTCAAGTTGTCACACCGCAGCGGAGAGGACAGCTTCTGCGGAAGGCTCCCCGCCAATTTAAAATGAGGTTCAACAACCTGAAGCCTGAAGGGAAGGCAGGTAACCAAGACAGGGTAAAACTCATTAACAGTGTCATCTCTCCCACGTCGTCCCTCAGTTACTCAAAACTTAACGAACGGGATGACAAACGCAGCAATGTCCGGACCGAAGACCACAGATAATATGGCCTTATGAAATACCACATTTTTCAGTATTCTAGGACACAATCAACCTGTATGAATTAAATAAATAAACAAGTAAACAAACAGCAGATGAAAAGCTAAATAAATAGAGCGTTCATGGGGTGGGATGGTGATGACAACAGGTCACACATTACTTTTTTTTTTAAAGCAATTTGCCTTTTATCAACAGCTTAAGTACAAAACAAACAAATTTCGAACGAGCAAAGCTTTTATCACGGCGTGGTAAACCAGACACGCAAATCCTCGCAAAAACAATTGGCACTTGTGTGTGGACGAGGGTGCAGCCAGAAAGGTTATGTGGTGTGCAGCTGAAGCGAGAGAAGGCAGGGCTCCTTGGCAGGCGGGTTGCATTGTGGGAAAAGGTGCCATGGTTGTGCCATTGATTTCTGTCTGCACACAGCAGATGAAGGCGAGCAGTGGGTGGGCTTTGTCAGTTGGTCAGTGGGCACAAGCTGCCCATTTACAAGGATGTGACAAAAGGCAGCAATAAACGAGCCCTGAGTGAAACCCGCCCGGTGACTCAATCAGTTTGGAATGGTTTTAAAATACCGCAACACGTTTTGGGGAAAGAGATCGACTTTATGGTTATCCAATTTATTTAGAGTGCTTGATGACAAACACACAGCCTATATAGCCTATTGAAATTATGGTTATTTGCTTTATTTAGAGCTAAACTAAGGCTTTAAGACTTGAATAATGAATATTACAAATAAAATGAGTTTTTTAAGGATATAAAAAACACTAAAAAGAAATCACAGCTGTGCATATTTAAATCTGCAGTGAAAGGATGTTCCAAGGCCAGAATCACATCCTATTCAGCTTGTGAATCATATTTTAAGAAAAGAACACTGGAAGCTGATGATAATGATGCAAAAAAGGGGGGGAAGCTACTTCAACAAACATGATGTAATGAGTTAAACTGGAGTACGATAGAAAAACGGATGTCTGCCAGGTAAGGTGACGAACCAAGGACTGAACAAGAGAAAGATGATCTAGATAAGGAACTGAACTGATTTGAGGTGGATCCACGAGACGGGAGATGGAGTAGAGGACGTGGAGGTCACCAAGAACCCATAAGAAGAGCGTGTTGATGGTCTAAACGGGGGGTGGGGGAGGAGAACCCCACCAGCCCTGTAAATGCATGAGTCAAAACAAGAGAAAGTGCATACACCGCCGTATGGGCCTTCAGTTCTCGCATGGATGGATATGGATTTGACAAGGTACGACCGGGAGCTCCATCGGGAACGCTGGGGGTTTTGAGTCAGTGAAAGCAGGAAGGACATTCAGATCCCTGACAGGAAACTGATTTTCCATTACACACACACAAGCATGCGCAGGGATGTTCGTGTTAGTGCCCCAACATGATCAGTGAGGAGCCTGCACACTACTGGCAACATGGATCTGTCTCCATAAACCAGCTCCCCTTCCAAAGTCCCAACACCCAAACACAAACATCCAGGAAAAACTTAATTTACCTGCTCACCAAGAGTCTGCATTTAGCCGATCGGTAAAATGAAAACACAAGGCTTTTAATATGTAAAATGTTTATTGTATTATGCATACAAAAAATTCTAATACAAAGTAAACATTAAAAGTAATGAGACTTTTGGCATGCTCCCCACACTCTGGTGAAACCTTTATAGTCCTCACATGACCAAGAATCAGATTTTCCATCTGTGAACTTTGAATTTTGTTTTTAAACTCTTTTCACATTTTATATATGGCTCAAATGTATCAGCCTCTGCATCGCTGTGCTGGGGGGCATCCGTCTGGGCCATCCAAACAGCAAGGACGTTACAGTAGTCCATTACTGTAATGTCATTCTGCAATGCTGAGCAGTGAATATATGAGACACTGCATGTGTTACATATGTCACAGTCAATATAAAACCTGAAAAAATATATAAAAACAACCCATTTCTGGTCAGTGTTAAACTCTAAAAGGAAGTTTCTATTCACAGATATGGAGTGTTCGCTAAAAACACAACAACAAAAAAACAACCCACAACTATAGATGTTGCATCTTGGAATGGAAGTTGTCTAAAAATGGTGAATTATTAGCAGGCCCTGAAACGACTGCTTCCAAACGCTAGGCCTCAAGTCTGACAATCTGGACACTGCACTCAAAACGTCAACCTTATCATCAGGGGCTTACTCTGATGAGTATACTTAAGAGCCTTCAAAATAATGTAAACCTGAATCCAATAGCCCCTTTATATTTATGCAAAACACAAATCATTATGTCAGTCTAATAAAATAAAATTTCCAGGCAAAGAGCAGAAAAAAGAAAGAAAGGTCTGAACCCGACATGTTGAACTGCTGCTAATTAACAATGTCTAATAATTCACCCTTTCAAATGCATATTAGCCTCCCCACCTTCCTGCTATATTCCACTGTGCAGAGGGATGGAGAACCTGAGATTCTCTCGAGAAGGTAAGGAGTGAAATAGCGTTCGTTTCCGTCGTGTGTTAGCTGACGTGACGCTAACATCAGCCTCCATCAGCACAGCGCGAGGTCAACATTAGCCTTAGCGCGTAGCCAGAGCCCAGGCTAGTGCAGAGGGAGGCTCGTTAGCATTTCATCTGAGCTGGAACTAAAGCTCTAGAAAAATATCCACTTACTGCATACATCCTGTCTCTTATTCCCCTGACCACCCCCCCCCATTAATCTTTTACCACAAATAATAGAATGGTCAGTTTTTACACATCAGAATATTACAATAACCAGGGTGGCAAAGATTTTGAAAGATCTTCAAAATGTATGCTGGGTTGCATTATAGAGAACAAAATTTGGAATAGCACTTCCAAAATTAATTGGCAAACATCTATGAAAAAACTGCCATTTGAAACACTAAAGAAATCGGTAAGACCCATCTTACCAACAAACTGTTCTTTTGTTCCAGCAGTCATTTGCCGACACCATACTGTACAGACATCTCTACATACTGTACTGTAAAATGTCTGGAGCGGATGTTCAGATGGTATAAAAACCAATACGAATTTGGGGAAATGATGAACACTTTCACGCTCTGCCCAGACAAGCTTAGCAAAGATGAGGGCAAGCTAACAACGTTAACAGAGAGAGCCGACTGTGTTAGCATGGCGTCGGTCTATGCTCCGACACGGCCTCTTTGATCTCCACCTCATCAGCACTCTGCCCGAGGACGGGTCCTGTTGCCAATGTCTACCTCAAACCTGACAGCACAAAGAGAGCTCATTTTGCATTATTTGAAATGGAGGCTTTGGAGAAAGGGAACTAGACAAGCAATTTAGGGTGATTTTTTTAAGGCTCACTCTTGTTGAACAAGGGAGATTCCCACAAGGCTGTTCAAAACATTCTTGCATCTCCGAATACTGTACTTTGGGTGACTGCATTAATAATTAGTGATCGTTCGCAGATTAGATTAACAGGCCCGTGTCTTTTCCACCCTGGTTATCTGGCTGGTGAAGAGTAATCCAAACTAAGCCCTGGCTGTCGTTACCACTCTACACTACACGAAAGGCGTCAGGCTCCCAAAGGCCTGCTGAGATTCCCCACCTGTTTATTTCTACTTGATCAACCACTCGGTGACGAAAGGAACCGCACGAGAACGAAGATCCTTACGAGAGTCACTCGATTACACAACTTCACACGTTTTACAAATGTGCGGAGTCATTTCCTCACGGCATCTTGTTAAGTCCTATACTGTGTGCTACTGAGGTGATGCATCTGGTCGGAAGCTATCCGACTTCCTTTTGACGGCCAATAAAAATGTTAAGAGAAACATTTTTTAAAATGACGAGACTGAAGGTACGAGAAAATAATCTGTTCATACATAGTTCATGATCACCTGGATTTTAAAAACAACAAAAACAAGAGGTCCATTTAAAAAAAAAAAACCCTGTGCCAGTGGCAGAGGAGGGCGGAAGATATTTTTAGGAATTCATGATTGAAGAATACAAAAGTAGTGGCTCTGTAAGAGGATAATCAGGAGAGGAACAGTGAGCTGAATGGGAACTTCACATCACCGCACACTCTCTGGAGCGGGTCTTCGGATCACCCTGCAAAGAAAGAAGCGGCACTGAAAACCGGCAAACCGCTCAGCCGAGAAGCCGTTTCATCCCAGGGAGAGAAAAAAAGTTAATAAATAGCACCATTCCCCCTGCACCAACATAACAGCTGTTTAGAGAGCTCCTTTTAATACAAGAAAATGGAAATCTGATCTAATGTAGCTACTCGGTGGGGGAATGGAAGGATCATGTTTAAAGATGTTGTACAAAAAGACTGTTGACTTGCCTGCTGATGGAACAGATCTTCATCTCCAAAGTCCCCGTCCTCATCATCACCATTCTCCAGCTCACCCACGCTTTTCGTGACTGTTCTCTTAGCTACCTCCTGCAGAGCCAGACGACATATTTAATACGCGACATCCTGACCATCCTCAATCAACCATATGCAGCACATTTTCACTCTGACTAAGCAGCGTTGCCATAACACCCATGTCATAACTTTTTTTTGGGTAATGTACTGTTATTTATTCCCTGGAGAGAATTTAAGCTACTTCAAGCTACCCATCTTTTGAACGTTCAATTTTCTGCCCCGTCAGTGTTTACGCACCCCTACTTTGCACTTTTGCATCAGCTCGTAATTATGGTGCTCTTTGTGAGATTAAAATCTGGTGTCCGAAAACCACAAACTGCAGTGTGGAGCTGTACAAGTTCACACTCCAAACCAAAAAGTCACACCAAATTGGTTTTACAAATGCTGACTTGAGTCAATTAGCAAAGTCGGGCGGGCTATAACAAAACACCTGGGAGCGAAACCATCAAGCTCTAAAGCAGTGGTTCTTGGACCGGAACACAACAATCTAGAAACAAAAAAAGAGCTCTTGATTTAATACAGGCACACCCACACCACAGCAGGTCATTAAGGAGTCTTCATTTCGCAGCTGTGTTGTGATGGTGTGCGCATAAACCAGACAACATAAAAACCTGGTCTGGCTCAAGAAATACTAGACTGAGAATTAGATAAGTGGTCACAGCTCTATTCCAGAAGATTCCAGCACTGTTCAGATACTGATTATGTCTAACACCTGATCAAGCCAACCAGAGAAAGCATCCATTTGCATAAACAGGCGTGTTCTGGGTGGCTCGGACGACTGTACCTCTCCGTCAGAGTTGACCAGCAGGGTAAGAATTTCGTCTCCAGTGCCCCAGCTGCTCTGACTCTTCCACAGCAGGTTGGAGGGGGGGCTGTGGGCCACACCCGCGTCCGCAGTCCACACCTGAGCACAGAACACACCAACATCCCCCATTCGGTAAACTGGACCGGCAGCAGAGTAAACAGTACTCAGCACAAAACCAAAAAGCCATTTACCGTAACAGTCTGGCCTGCTTTGAGAACATATTTGGGGCTGAATTTGTAGGTAATTTCACCTCCCTCTCCAACTCTCCTCGTTAGCCTCCAGCTGCCCAGAGACTGATCCTAAAAGAAGAGTGAAAAGAGGTTCTCAAACTGTTCTCCAAGATATATGGAAACATTAGTCTAGATGCGGTGAAACCAAACACAAAGTTAAAGCCCTTCCAGAATGTGGGTTCCTCTATTAACATTCCCTTAGTCCAAACCATCACCAAATATGGTACAGGATTCTTTCAAACTCGTTTCATTTCCTGTCTTCACGAGAATGCCCCCCCCCCCCCCATTTCATTTCCAAAACACAAACCCAGAGCGTCTGCCCCTCTGCTCGTGTGTGCAGAGCCGTGTCGCTGCTGTAGCCCACCTTGTCGGACTCGTTCTTCAGAGTGACGGACTTGCCCTCCAGGTCGATCTCCTCGATGGTGATGGCACCCGTGGCCTCTGCCTGCTGGCTGACGTGAAGCTTGGGTGCGCTGGACTGCCCCTCCTCCAACTCCACCCGCTTACGCTTGGAGCGGGTGGTGCGGACGGAGCTGCTGCTGGCGCTGCTGCGTGATACGGTCACGGGGCTGGGTGAAAGTTTCAGCCTGGAAACACAAACACACACACACACCACCTACTCAGTAACAGGATACAAAGCTTGTCTGACAGGTTTTCAGCCAGAGCCACATACAGGGTCCCCCATGAGTATTTATTATTATTTTAACTGAGCCCAAGTTATGTGTTCAAATATTACAGAATAATAATGTAGCACACACAATGTCTCGGCTTCACACGGCCCACGGTGTCTGGAACAGAATACTGGTCGTGAAATTCTGATGGAGGGCAGCGCCCCCTATGGGTAAACATTTTAAAACATCACAGACCTTCTCATCCAGCTCCACACACTTCTTAATGAAAATCATATTTTATTGGTCTGATGACTGACACTGCTTAACCAGCGTGAGTGTATGAGCGGAATCTGTCTCTCCTCCACCCTGCAGACGCTCCACCCTGCAGACGCTCCACCTACAGCAGCTGTGAGGCTCACAGCAGCCTCCACATTCCTCATCTGCTCCCCTCAGTTGACAAGTTCACACAAAGAACCGCGTTTTCATCCGCTCTCGAATCTGTGAGAATCAAAACCGACACCTCCTGAAACCCCACGTCTCTAAGACTCCAGCTATAAAGGCCTGTTGCGTTCTTGCAAACATTACCTGTCCAAAGCGTTTATGCTCAGGAAACTAGTGCCAGACATGTTTAGTTTCGTCTGACTTCCCCAAGTCAACGTGACCGGCTCAGATGGCTGGAGCAGAGAGACTCCACCCCGTCTGTTCACACACGAGAGAACATTCTTGTCATTCTTCTCTAGAGGGCCCACCTGAAGATACCAGACGCATGAAACGCTCCAGCCCAGAACACTTGGATAAGTGATGTGAAGGGGCAAAGAACTGCATTGAGCAGCCAAGATCCAGGAAACGTTCAGGTAAAGAAATTCACCCATAGAACAGGGGAGCAATCCCACTGCTGACATCCACTCCGCAGCCTTAAAGAAGCCCTTACGCAGCCAAGAGACACACAGAGCCTTGTGATTATAGGGCAATGTACAGGCGGGCTAGAGCCCAACAGACATCTGATCTAGGACATCCATGGGGGTCTGATCCTACGCACTCAGCGTCATGTTAGATATTCGCCAAATGTCAACTCCACAGAACCATGGACTTGTCCGCAGGACTCAAGAAAGTGACGAAAGGAGCTTTAAGCGCTTTAAGCTATGTGAAAGTCATTATACTTCATCCCATTGCTTGACTAGCTACACCAGAGGTGTTGTATGTAAATCCACACACACACACACACACACACACACACACACCCACCAGATGGCCGTTTTATCAGGCACAGGTGTTGAAACCGATCCAACACACGGTCCAGATGGGATCCCGGAGGAACGCACATCTCCATCCGCCTGGAACCCCCCCAAACGCTCACCTGTCCTCTTCGCCCTCCAGCAGCTTCCTGTAGGCGTTGATCTCCATGTCGAGGGCCAGCTTGACGTCCAGCAGCTCCTGGTACTCGCTGAGCTGCAGCTGCAGGTGGTCCCTCATCTCCGCCATCTCCCGCTCCTTACTGTCCATCTGCCTGCGGTGTTTGTCACGCTCGCTGGTCAGGACGTCCTCCAGCTCACGCAAGCGATCTTCGGCCGCCGACGCCTGTAGGGGGCGACAGGGGCGGCGTCACCACGCCGCGCTACAGCACAAACCAGTGCGTGTAGCTACATCACCCTTCCCCACCAACGAGGAACACATCAATGGCTCCCATGAACCTCTGTGCAGTCACAGAACCGGCCCACTTTTGCTCCAATGTTTGTCAGAACCGAGCGTGCCTCGTGGACGGAGGCCGGGGCCCGGCGCACCACAGAACCCCCACCTGCTTCTGCAGAGCGGAGAGCTGGTAGCTCAGACTCTCGATCCTGACGCGGGACTCCTGTAGTTCCTCCCGCGCTGTGCTCATCGCCTTGTCGTTGAAGTCAGACGACACTTTGGCATTATCCAGCTGCTCAGACAGAAGGACCAACCGTTTTATTTCCAAGTAATTGCTTCACTTTATACATATGCCATTATACTGACACCTTATGCAGATGTTGTACTAAATCTTCTGTAAACAGGATCAAGATATGAGGAATCTGCTCTATAGAGGAAGAAAATGGTTCATTTAGGGGCTACTAACTAATCTGATTCTCACAAGCTGCACTTGACAGCATTATATATATTATATATATATATATATATTCAAGGGAGCAAATCAGTATTTAAGGAAGCGACGTTGGATGAACTTCTGTAATTACATCACAGCAGTGAAACAGCTCAACACAGACAAATCAAATTTGTGACCATTTATAAATTTTACCATTTATATCAAAATATTTGGCAGATTTATTTTAAGAGAGATCCGTATTTTTGCAAGGCACCGTCTGTGTGATGGCAATGTGATGTTATTCCCAGCACTCCTAAAGCAGACGTGGTTAGTGTAGTGTTGTCATATGGAGTGGTGCGGCGGTACCTTGGCCTGGAAGGTTTGCTCCAGCTCCTCCTTGTACAGGCCCACCTGCTCCTCGTGCTGCTTGCGGAGGTCCTGGAGAGCTTGGGCCAGCTTGGACTCGTACTCTATCTTCACGCCACTGTCCACCTCCACCATGCGCTTCTCATGACGCCTCCTGGTCTCACGCACCTCCTACAGCAACACCACAAACCAGGAGACGTGGACCATCACGTTTTGGTGCGAGAAGGTGGGAGATGGACGAAAACTTATCAGCATTTCTAAACAAGAATGTTACATCATTTGCATCAAATGCGGCTGGCGAGGAACGAGTCCACTGAAACTCCCAGGGACCCGGTGACTGTGTGCTCAGTCATTCACCTGCTGAGATACGTGACAAGATCTGAACTACTCAGAGGTTCAGTGAACCATTTGTGAAGCAGCACATGGTGGAGACGAACGGTGAGGAGCTCCTACCTCATCAAACATGCTCTTCCTGAACTGAAGCTCCTCCGAAAGGCTCTGGCAGCGGTTCTCCAAATCCACTCGCATCAGAGTCTCCGCCTCCAGCTGCTTCTTGGCCACCGAGTGAGCGTCCTCTGCCTGAAGGACAAGAGCACGCGGGTCAGGACCAGGCTAAGGCCCACTGGTGAGGACATGAAGCACCAGGAGGCTGAAGGGGATTGGGAAGGCTGACCTTGGCCAGCTGGGCCTTCAGGTCACCCAGGTCTGCAGAGAGGGCGGCGTTCTCACTGACGGCTGTGCTGAGTGCCGCTTCGCTCTGGTTATACTGAGCCTCCAGCTCTTTAACACGGGCCTGAGCCAAAACCAGGTCTCCATCCTTCTTCTTAAAGCTGTAAAAAAGACACGCACAGAAAATGTGTATGTCCAAATGGAAACGTATTGATATTGGGCGGATTTATGCCTAAAACTCCATTGCTGTACTCTTTGACCAAGAGAAAAAATAAACACTAAAGTGGACTAGTCAGTAAAAAATACATCAACAACTGAGGAGTGTAGATCTGTGGTAAGTTCCCTTGTGATAAAAAAAAGAAATAATAAAAGAAAAAAAAGCAAGTGCATATAGCCACAGACTTCCTCTTAGTGTCTGTTAACTAGCAACAAAGATAAACAAAAAGAAAACATTTGAATGAATACAGAGGAAAATGCAGGTGTGAAATGTGAAATGAACTGATTTCTGAAAACTCTTAGGTACTGATTGCAGCATCCCAGAAACCAGGTGGAACTGGTCTTAACGTGAATCAAACACCGACCACCATAAATCACATGAAAGGCTGAAAGCTTACTAGGTAAAGTCAGTAAGGAGCAAAACTAAACACCATAGCTAATGTGTCACATACTTCTTTTATGATGTCCTATATCAACTGGTTCTCAATGTATAAATCATCTTCGATACATACCTAGTTTACATTAATTTACCCATCACATACATCAGTTGAACAAGTGACGTTGTAAAATACACTTATCACTAGGGCTGAACGATTAATTGCATTTGCGATAATTTCGCGATTTTTTAAAACGCGATTGTCTAATCGCACAGGCTGCGATTTAAACTGGTCACGTGACTTGGGAGCGAGCCGAGCCGAGGACGAACGGAGCAAACCCGAGCAGGAGGCAGGGAGGTGGAGAAGTGAAGTTAACACAGCGCACTTTAACTTGTTGCACAATGGCTTCAGGCTCGACAGAAGCTGACACAACTGAAAGTCTAATACCAAAGAGGGGCAGCACATAAGTTGTGTGAAATTACTTTGGCTTTTAAAAAGATGCTGCTCAACGTCAGGTACCCTGCAAAACATGCCTTGCTACTGTTGCTACGACTCGAGGTAACACTACAAACCTTCAGCATTAAAAAAACACCACAAAGCCTCGTATGATATTTGTAAGGCTAAAATGCTAACGACCAGTGCTGCATCTTCAAATACGCCAAAGTTTTCTCTGCGCTTATACAGCTTTAGTATGCGGTGAGCAGCGAAATACCGTAAAATCACGCATATAGGCGCAATAAGATTTAAAGCACGGATGAATCGCGAAAGCGCGGATAGCTTGACCGCGGTCCAGCAGACAGGGTTCACTGACCGAACCGTTTGAAAGTGTAACTCCTTATGGATGTAATTCGAAGCGGCACGCTGAAATAACTCGGGCAGTAACGGAGTTCATAGTGAAAGACATGATGCCCGTTAATATAGTGAACAAGCCCGGCTTCATGGCTTTGTTAAACACACTGGATATGCGCTACCAAACGCCCTCACGCACATATTTTAGCCAAGTTGCTATACCTGCAGGGCAGCCAACTCTCACGCATTGAGCGTCTTAGACTAAAAAATTAGTAGTTCGCTCTGGCGCCAACCACAGGCGATCGATCGATCACGATATAATAATAATACTTACATTTAGTCCATTTTACACCCAGTAGCGGACTTAGCAATTTGGAGGCTCAATGCGAATTTAGCTAGGGGGCCCATCAACATTAATATGCGAGAAATAAGTTCAGGTTCACACTACAAGATTTTAGGCTGGTTCCCCCCCCACAACCCTGTATTTGAGCTGTATAAAAAATGCCGAAACAGAGTTTCCTGAAGTGGAACAATGGGAAAAAATCGCGATTTTAAATCGCAATCGCAATTTATAGATAAAAAATTGCAATTAGATTATTTTCCAAAATCGTTCAGCCCTACTTATCACTTGGGTCCTCTTTAGGGTGCCAGTTTGCCTGCATGCTGAACTCTAGTTGAACTTACTTCCTATTGAGCTCCTCTAGCTCGGAGTTAGCCTTGCCCAGATCAATCTGCAGCTTCGCTCTGTCACGCGCAGTCTCGTCAAGCACACGCCTGGCATCAGCAAGCTCTGCCTCGTACAGAGACTTAATCCCAGTCACCTGGTTGAGGGGAAAATACAGACCACCGTATTCATATGCGTCACTATAAGGGATACCAGAGATCATAAACTGATTTACATTTTACTATAGCACATATAACAATGGCCTGCAGTAATGAAACATCTTACACCAAGAACGGCTCACATCGGTGTATACAGTTGCATTCAGGGACCTGATAAACCGATCACAGATCAGAGGTTTTATTCTTTAAATTTGATAAATGTGGGCAAACGGCCACCAACTCATTCAAAATGTTTCACTGTGGGTTCATAGTTATACAAGCTGCTCACTGAAGACCGATGAGGGCTACTGGGTGCAGATTTAGCTCATGTATTATGTAATAACTGATCAACAGTTACTCGTTTTGTTTGATTTCAAATTTGAAGCGCGTGGCCACGCCCCTTCACTTCACGGGCCACGCCCCTTCACGGGACCGCCCTGCGACTTCAGGGAGCTGATGGCGCGTTTCTAGTCATCCAACTGGCTATCTAATATGTTTGTAAACATTTAAATATTACTGGATGATAAACACTTTTATAGATGCATCGTTGACTGCAGATGTGCACGACAAACTTGTTAAAACTTTCCTGAATCGAATTAAACTGCAGCTATGAATCAGGTCAACAGTTGTCTCGTGGATTGACCTGAATTTTTGCTATTAAAACAATATTGTGTGTGTTTGGGACCATCGAGCACGCCGTGCGACTCCGCTGGTGATTTGTGCTCTAAAGGGTACTGGTATTAATAGAACCAGCGTTACTTTAGAAGACTTTATTAGCTGGTTATCCGCTTTAGACACACAATAACGTGAATCCGCGCACAGGATCTGGCCAGAGTTTGATTAAAGCAGCAGCCGTCCTATAAACCGCCACTGTGCTAATGTTAGCCTCGACAGCTAACCCGCTCTAGCCACACAAGCTAGCAGACCAGCTAACGTACAGTTAGCTCACACAGGTGAACCTATGCTGAAGAGCGAGCTAGCCTAGCCGTCCTAGCGCTAGTGGAACTAGTCAAACTCCAGTTAGCCACCTAGCTGCTAGCTATGACGGCTAGCTGATAATAATAAAGTCTAATTCAGGATTACCTCTCTGGTCGTAACTTCCTCCTTCTCCGAGACCTTCACCATCAGCCGGTCGTTCTCCAGCTCCAGGGCCCGGACGCGGTCGATGTACACGGCCAGCCTATCGTTCAAATGCCGCAGGTCCTCCTTCTCCTGTAAGCGGGAGATCCGTGTGGGCGAGAGCGGCGTGGTGGCGGCGGCCGCCCGGCCAGACTCGCCTGCGCCGCGGCTGGGGGTTGCAGTCGCCATGTCAGGTCTTCAACAACTTCTGTCCCTTATTTAGTTACAGGACGCGTCCAGTGTCTCGGTCCTTGTTTCGGATTAAACGAGTAAACTCAGCTGGGTACAACCGCGGCCGGTTTACCTGAAATACTCGCCGAAGTTTTGAATGGAAGTCCGGCACGATGTTTGGTGCTCGACCGAAGCGTAAATATCGAACCCGGAGCTGGTTGGCTATCTTTGAAAGAAGTGTAAAACAAAATGGCCGACGTTAACGTAAAACGCGCCAAAAAACAGCGGATAAAAAGTACGATGGTAGTTGTAGTCATTCTAGCCCATATTGGTCACTGTTGTAGTCCTTCAAGCCTGAATTGGCCGGTCACATATTTGGTGAGGTATCTACTTTTAACTTATTTTATGAATCAATATATATTAACCTAAATCCGTTAGACCTTTTGGTAAAGCGCGTTAGTTATTAAATTAATGCTTGGACCGAGCATAGCGTTCTGTAAAAAATATTAAATGATCCCTCAATAATAATAAT